>NC_134266.1:253063051-253366349 GCF_031893055.1 Leptodactylus fuscus | reverse complement strand
CCTGGAGATCCACTGAGCATCTCCACACAGGATTTCATGACACTGCAACACCCAGCTGAATTGTTCTCTGGATGGGAACTGAGTGTTAGTGACTACTATCCAGTGTACAGAGCTTTGTACTTCCAGTGAGTATGGCTCTGTACACTATACTTCTTCCATCAGCCGCTGATATGATATTGATCTGTCCATCAGTATCTAAGCCCTGGAAAACCCCAATAATTATAAGGAGTAAGATGATTTTCTGTTCTCTTTAATATTTTTGCTTACATTACATTGATCTCATTGTGTCCAGATACTGCACACCCTTACAGCTCGAGCTCTCATTAAAGACTATGAGGATGGGATCCTGCATGAGATGGAAAATGAGAATGAGGTCAGTATAATACTACTGTAATACATACAGTCCTATGAAAAAGTTTGGGCACCCCTATTAATCTTAATCATTTTTAGTTCTAAATATTTTGGTGTTTATAACAGCCATTTCAGTTTGATATATCTAATAACTGATGGACACAGTAATATTTCAGGATTGAAATGAGGTTTATTGTACTAACAGAAAATGTGCAATATGCATTAAACCAAAATTTGACCGGTGCAAAAGTATGGGCACCTCAACAGAAAAGTGACATTAATATTTAGTAGATCCTCCTTTTGCAAAGATAACAGCCTCTAGTCGCTTCCTGTAGCTTTTAATCAGTTCCTGGATAAAGGTATTTTGGACAAACAATTCAAGTTCCGTTAAGTTTGATGGTCGCCGAGCATGGACAGCCCGCTTCAAATCATCCCACAGATGTTCAATGATATTCAGGTCTGGGGACTGGGATGGCCATTCCAGAACATTGTAATTGTTCCTCTGCATGAATGCCTGAGGATTTGGAGCGGTGTTTTGGATCATTGTCTTGCTGAAATATCCATCCCCGGCGTAACTTCAACTTCGTCACTGATTCTTGAACATTATTCTCAAGAATCTGCTGATACTGAGTGGAATCCATGCGACTCTCAACTTTAACAAGATTCCCGATGCCGGCATTGGCCACACAGCCCCAAAGCATGATGGAACCTCCACCAAATTTTACAGTGGGTAGCATGTGTTTTTCTTGGAATGCTGTTTCTTTTTGGACGCCATGCATAACGCCTTTTTTTATAACCAAACAACTCAATTTTTGTTTCCAAAATGAAGCTGCCTTGTCCAAATGTGCTTTTTCATACCTCAGGCAACTCTATTTGTGGCGTACGTGCAGAAACGGCTTCTTTCTCATCACTCTCCCATACAGCTTCTATTTGTGCAAAGTGCGCTGTATAGTTGACCGATGCACAGTGACACCATCTGCAGCAAGATGATGCTGCAGCTCTTTGGAGGTGGTCTGTGGATTGTCCTTGACTGTTCTCACCATTCTTCTTCTCTGCCTTTCTGATATTTTTCTTGGCCTGCCACTTCTGGGCTTAACAAGAACTGTCCCTGTGGTCTTCCATTTCCTTACTATGTTCCTCACAGTGGAAACTGACAGGTTAAATCTCTGAGACAACTTTTTGTATCCTTCACCTGAACAACTATGTTGAACAATCTTTGTTTTCAGATCATTTGAGAGTTGTTTTGAGTAGCCCATGATGCCACTCTTCAGAGGAGATTCAAATAGGAGATCAACTTGCAGTTGGCCACCTTAAATACCTTTTCTTATGATTGGATACATCTGGCTATGAAGTTCAAAGCTCACTGAGGTTACAAAACCAATTTTGTGCTTCAGTAAGTCAGTAAAAAGTAGTTAGGGGAATTCAAATCAATAAAATGATAAGGGTGCCCATACTTTTGCACCGGTCAGATTTTGGTTTAATGCATATTGCACATTTTCTGTTAGTACAATAAACCTCATTTCAATCCTGAAATATTACTGTGTCCATCAGTTATTAGATATATCAAACTGAAATGGCTGTTGCAAACACCAAAATATTTAGAACAAAAAATGATTAAGATTAATAGGGGTGCCCAAACTTTTTCATAGGACTGTATTATAGAAAGGCCCCCAATCAGAATACTAACACAAGCTTATAGTGGCATGTCACCCGGGAAGGTGAAAAAAAAGTATCATACTCACCTGTCCCAATGCTCCAGTGTAAACCCAGCACGTTGCGGGCCTTCTGCTCCGACGGCTTCTCATAGGTCTCCTCCTGAGTTCTGCTGAAGCCGCTGATTGGCCCCAGCGATTACAAATGGCTGGGACTTCCACCACACGTCACCACAGGACCGGACCACACCAGAAGGCACTGGAGCAATGTGAAAAGGTGAGTATGATTTTTTATTTTTTTTTATTTTCACTGACCCCATTCAATTTAAAACTTAAATGGGCTGTCCATTTTTGCCTGGACAATCCCTTTAAGCTAACTGAAGCATTTTATCTAAGAAATTATCTATTGTACTCTATAAGTCAGACACCGCTGATTACGTATGTTTACAGCTCCTTGCCTAGGTTTATGACCACCTCTGCTTTCTAGTAGTAGTGGCCGGGCTCTTGTTGTCTGTCCCTGTTCTTAGCTATTGTTGAAAATGAAATATAAAGTCTATGAAATAATAAATCTGTTTCTGTTTTATACAATGAAAAATAAAATGTTTCAGTCACTTGAGTAATGGTGAAACTATAGTAAGGGGAATTTCTTGATCTTTGCACACCAGAATTCTGACATAAAAGTCAATTTACATTTCTAAAGGAGACCTAGATGAGAAGAGAGATTGTATTTACACTGGTACATAAGATGGTATATTGCTCTCTTCTCACAATATACCCAAATACTAGATCTCCTTTAGATCAGATTACTATGTTAGTAGAGAGCTGGAATATTATGTGATGATAATTCTTTGTTATTTAATACTTGATACAGATGAAGAAACAAGAGATGAAGTCTTTCATCATTCAGCTCAGTAAAGAATACTCACTGGTCACTCAATTCACAAGTTTTGTGGCCGTGGAGAAAAGGGTGAGTACTGAACAGGCATAGGAGCCATAAGCTATTGCGATGTAATTTCTTCTTTGTATAATAATAGATTATTCTATATGCAGTAGATGTATATTACATGTTTAGGAAAAATGCCCCTTTGTATCCTCTTGAATCAAGCATGGACTAAGCAGGAGACTAGATTTGCAGATTCTCTTTAGAACCTACTAGGATCCTTTGCCCAGCCAATTTTCTCACTTTGGCCCCTTAACTGCAGTTGTCAAAAGTTCTCATTTATACCACAGGTTATAGGACAATATGGAGATATCATGACCTAGAAGCTATTGGCTTAAAGGGAATGTGTCACCAAAAAATAATTTTTAAACCAAATTTTTAGGTTAAATATGTTATTGTTGGTTTTCTTTTTACGTTTCTATGTCACTATCTATGTGTTTTTTATTACTTAATCCTGCAATTTTTATTTTGGCCATTAATGACTTGGATATTTTTTTTTCCTGTATCTTCTAGGGTGCAGAGGAAACCTTTGACAATGAACCAAATGTTCTTGAATTGATATCTGCTATAAATGTAGATATTCTACCAGACATGGATTGGTCATCTGGAAATAATGGTTGGCATATGGGAAAGAAGGTCGTGCTATACAGATATACTGTATTAATGTTGTGCTTTTTGAGCTGTAAAGTCAGGTTTGAAAGAATGTATATGTTACGGTCTGACTACACTGCCAGACTATAAAAGGATCTTGGGAGTAACAGAACAGTTGTCAGAAAAAAACCCATAAACTGCAGTGCAAAACTAAAAGTTCAAGATATTTATAAAGTCCAGTTTGTAAACTGTAAAAGTAAGTAGGACAAAATAACATAGAGAGTCAAGAGTAGGAGAGCCGAGTCAATACATAAGTAGCAGAGGTCTATATATAAGGTAATGGATGAACTGGTCCAAGATCACATCCAGGAGATTAGCCAAGCTTCCCAGGTTCTGGCAACAAACACACAGCAAGGCCAAAGTAGCCATAGGAGTAGCAGATCAATAGAGTTCAATATCCAACCGACCTTTTGTGTCCTCGGTCACATGCGTTTTTATATACCGCTAGAAAGCCGACAGTGTGATGAATTCAGTGCACTGTCGGCTTTCCCATTATATGCCCCCGAGCTGGAGATATCCTTGCTGTTGTAACACATGAAAGGTCCTCTTTAAATTCAGAAAACTAGATGAAGGGCCAGATTCCATTTCTTACTATCAAAAGGCCCAAAGGTTTTAGCAGACGCATCTAGCAGTGTAAGGCCCCATGTAGACGACCGTGGTGTGGGTCAATGAGCTATCAATGTATTTCACGGATAGCACACAGAGTCATTTTTTTCTATGGACCTGTAAACACGACCATGACTTTCATGGTTCAGTGTGCGGGCAGCATCAGATAGGACAAGTCCTATTCCTGTCCTATTTTGCAGCCCATACTTCCGTGGCTCCTATTCATTTAATCAAAGCAGCCGCAGAAGCACGGCCCGTGTACAGGCGGCACAAGGGGACATCCCCGTGTCTCCTGTGTGCAACTGGTTAAAACTCATGGCAGGCCAGTTGCAGTACGATCATGTTCAACCAGCCTAAGGCTGAGGCCACATGTTGCAGAAACAAAATGCTGCGTTTAAGGCTCATAACGCTGGCGTTTTTTGCGCAACGCGACCGCAAAATAGCGCGGCGCAAACGCGGCGTGTACACGGCGCTATGTGCCAGAATAAGCACAAAAAAAACGCCAGCGTTACTCAGTGTGAATGGAGCCTAACAGTACCAGCAAAATGAGTGAGATTCTGGTTAGTCCCATCCACATATTGTGGGGGAAAAAACGCTGCGTAAAAGCCGCCTTTTCAAAAACGCATGACTTTTTGAAAAATGCAACATGTCAATTTTACCTACTGAAATTCTTACATTTCCCCATAGATTTAATAAGGGAAGAACAACGGCAGAGTTATATGCAGCAAAAACACTATGAAAAACTCAGAAAAAAATATAATGCGTTTCCGCTGTGTTTTTTTGGCAGCGTTTTTTTTAGCGACGTTCTGCAATCGGAGTCTTAGTCAAAGGGATCCTTTCCTATCCGAAAGACCCCTGAGTCCAGACAGAAGAGTTCAGGTAAAGGGTTCAGGAACCTCTTTCGTTAGAAAGGTCAAGTTCAGAATTGAGGTGGAGGCTGAGATACATTTGGAAGTCAGGATTCAGGGTTCACAAAGTGGGTGCAAACTCAATCTCTGGATAGAGGCAAAGATTCAGAGATCAGAGGCAGAGTGAACCCTATTAAAGAGCAGCAAACATACAATGACAGCACTCTGAGGTCTGAGCAGCTGGTACAAATACCTAGGAAGCCCCTAAATAATGTAATAACAATTTAATATACAGTATATATCAATCAATAACAGTTTATTTGTTTTTTTACTTTCAGCATCCAAAGGCGGTAGAAGGAACTTCTTCAAGTGAGGAGGATGATGATGATGACAGTGATGACATGGGGTTTTCCCTCTTTGTAAGTCTTTTTCTTTGTATTCTCCATATTAGATGGTGGCTCAGTAGTTGGTTTTATTTCCTCTGAGTCTGAGGTATAGCTTGAAGCTCTAGGGCCCCACTGCAAAATCTGTAATGGGGCCCCTATTTACCTTCTGAAGAAAGTAATTATAATGATATCACATGCAGGCAGGTAAAGTAGTGGAGGCGCAGTCAATTTTCTACATATCCTTCCATTTTCAATAGTTAACACCAATTGCACCCTCATTAGCGGAAATGGGCTCACTCAGTAACTGGGCCCCATAGCAGCTGCACGTCTGCTACCCTGGTAGTTATGCTTATGACTAGATTGATTTTACCTTGTCCCTGGTGACCAGACAATGAGATGTTCTTTTTTTTTTATGTAGATTGTGAGCCCCACATAGAGCTCACAATGTACATTTTTTCCTATCCGTATGTCTTTTTGGAATATGGGATGGAAATCCGTGCAAGCACAGGGAGAACATACAGACTCCTTGCAGATGGTTTTTTTGCCCTTGGCGGGATTTGAACACCAGGACTCCAGCGCTGCAGGGCTGCAGTGCTAACCACTGAGCCACCGTGTGGCCCCTTCATGTATGCGTATGTTCTTGTTATGAACTTGCTCTTGTAAATTATAAAAGCTGTATATAATTAATATTAGTTATTTTTATAGCACAACTTTGACTTGCCTCGGTTACAAGAAGAGCAATCCCATTCAGTGCTGTTTGATTCCGCAACGTCCCAAGCTCCAGTCCCATGTGGGTCATTATTTGGAGACATAATGCAATACAGTTCACACATTTCCTCAGATTTTGGAACTTTTGGTTCTACAAAGACGGAACAGTCTATAGCAGTAACCCCACCACCTCTGGCCCCAGCTGATATGGTATGTATATTTTTGTGTTTAAATCATTTAATACATTTTTAGCATAATTTTTTTTTTTTTTTATCCAACTCATATAACCCAATTTTTCTGGGTTCTGCAATCCAACTATTCCGTTACTACTTTGGTTGCCGTCCTCTGAATGTTCTCTGGATCTGCTAGGTCTTTATGTATGAACCAGAACTGTACACCTCGGGGGTAAATCATCATGACCGTTACGTCCAATGTTTTTGCCATTTTTTGCACAAAACTATACTTTTTGTTTTCATAATTTTCCAAAAAGCAGGGAGGAGGAGGCATGGCTTCCTGCCGCCTGATGAATGTATGATTGCTGTACAGATTTACACCAGCTCATTGCTGGATTAGATTTGCTGCTTTTAACCAGAAACCATCAGAAGTAAAAATAAATTTGGCACATCTCACTCCAGCAATCTTGTTAATAAAACTGGATTATAAAAACACCAGTTTCAGGCTAAGGCCCCGCGTAGTGGGCCACTGTCAAAAAGCGATGAGGAAAAAAAACGTGGTGGAAACGCATTTTTACTGCAGCACTTTTCAGATTTCCTCTGTGGCCTTTCTACTTCCATTATACCTATATGGAAAACGCCAATGTTTCTATAGATATAAATAGAGATGAGCAAACACTGTTCGGATCAGCCGATTCGAACAGCACGCACCCATAGAAATGAATGATAAGCACCTGTGACGCCGGCCGGCCGCCGGCAAAGTCAGCGTCACAGGTGCTTCCATTCATTTCTATGGCTGCGTGCTGTTCGGATCGGCTGATCCGAACAGTGTTCACTCATCTCTAATAATAAACATGCTGTGATTTGCAACAACACAATCGTTTTTCAAATTGCAGCATTTCCACTGTGGATTGTGTTCTGCAATGTGTGAATGGGAATAGCCAGAATTTCATCCGCATTGCAGTTAGTGTAAAGCGCACTGGTTTTTGCAGCTGCATTTCTGCCACAGCCAAATCGTGTTGATAACACTACGTGGGGCCCTGGCCTAAAGGTGTTGTCAAAGACTCCAAGTGTTTTGGATACTGATGACCAATCCTCCAATCCTTGTGACCTGACGCCCACACCCTGCACCGATCAGTTGATCTGGCTGGTGCTGGAAGCCATTTACATTGTTTACAGCTGGAAGCAGCCCTGCTCCTATTCAAGTGAATGGAAACAGAGCCGCCGTTCCCCGGGTCACCTCTACACCACTATGGGACATAGCGTATTTATAATATACTGAATAATCTGGAAGCACAGTTTTCTCCAGAAAGAAAGAAAACTTGGTGCCTGTAGAGATCTTACCTAGCTTCTTCTATAATATAATTAGATATATCTTTATATTTTCTAGGTTTCTCCTCCACCATCTCCGTTGTTACAGATATCGGTAATTTATTATTGTTTCCACTATTATATGTTTTCCTAAAAATGTAAATGCAATTGGATGCTATGGTGCTGGTTGTAACACTTTGTAAGTGATGACTAGCCTGAGTACGTCCCTTTGCAGCTGACTCATGAAGAGACCAAAGCCAAATTCAAGATCAATCTGGTGACCAACTAAGGTCTGACATATGTAGAATAACATATGAAGCATTTCTACTGCATGGCCATAACAAGATTCGCTCCCTTTTAGCAGCTCTACAATCTGGATCATAGAGGGGGGTCCAAATGATTTAACTGCCTTTATAATGTCCCTATGTCCTATTCCTAGAGTATATATATTGTGAAGTGGAGAGGGGTATAGTGTGGGAGAAAGGCTATTTTTTCCCAAGACTGTTGCAGTATGCACAGGCGTTCAGCTTTTAGGTCCCGGACTGGAGTAAAGTTTGGGCCAGTCCTGCATGGCAATCCATTCCAGGCTTGGAAACAAGCCAGCAGAGCTCTGTAAGTAGCACAGGTGTGCTGGTTAGAGAGAGAAATGAGAGAGACTGAAACACTGACACAGTCAAGCAGCCTGAGAAAGCTCTGCCAAAAAGGACGCTGTTAAAGTGCCGGGTATGTGTACCCCTTGTTTACTTGTAAACCCTGTTTTGTTAGGAGGTCAGCAGTAGGCTGACCCCCTGGTTAGTGAGGGAATAACTCGTTTAGTAAGCCACCGGACAGGCGTAGGTCTTTATTTTCATGTGTTTGTTTTGACATGCTGAGCAGCACTGCCTGTACCTTTAAGCTTGTCTGCTGCAATAAAGACTGCTTTTGGGAAAGAAACCAGAGCTTCTGAATCCCCCGTACATCACAATATATACAGGGGTTCAAATAAAGTCAAATGTAAAAGCTCAGGGGTTACCTCAGTGATACATCTGTGATAGTTCATTGGTCTTCACAGAACACTTATATAATAATAATACGATTATTTCTGTATTTTCTAGAAAAGACGTTTTGTGCCTCCTCCTTGGTCATCTCTGTCATCTCTTCAAAGTCAGGTAACTTATTTTTGGCTCGGCCATTATGCATCTCCCAAAAATATTATAGCGAAAACTCATGGTAAAAAGTAATCTCACTGTTGTATTTTTTGCCCTAGGAGGGATACTGGCTGCTGAGTCGAGAACTCGGTACATTATTAAAGATCAATGTCTGGTACTTGACTGAAGATTTTCTTGTTAAAAAAGGCATCAGATCTCTGGGTAGGTAACAGTTACTGCCGCTTATCTCTAAGTCATCTATGTATAAGAAATGTGTGTTATTATACAGGAAAATAGGGAAAATTCCCACCATTTAGTGGGTCATTTAGTGTTGTGCTGTTTGTGTAGCGGTCACAGATGAGGCCAGTGATTGGCTGGAGCCGTGACCTGTCCTCAGATGGTGCATGAGAAGACGACAGAGCCATCAGAGTGACAGCAGTGATTTCTGGGTAGCCGGTGTATGAGCAGAGGGTTAAGTTACTGCTACAGTAAATCAGGAACCCCCTTAATGTGAAATTAAGAGAATGGCTAAGCTATGATTTAAAGGGGTTGTAAATGATTGGACTAAGTCTCAGCAAGGGGGTAAATACAGTTAAAAAAAACAAAAAAAAACAGAAGGCCCATTACTTACCAGGTAGATCTCTGTGCTGGCGCTCTGGTCCGCCCTGTCAGTCTCTGTTTTTGCAACATGATATCACGTCTACAACATATGACCACTGCGGTCAGTCACTGGTCTCAGCACTGTATTTCCTCCTCTCGCTGAGATTTGGCCAATCTCAAATAACCACTTTAAATCCTCACTATCCTACTTGCCCCCATTATCTGCCCTCAGTTTAGTGTTCTTTCTTCTGTGAAATAAAGATCTCCCTTGACAGACTGGTTGGTAGGGAGTCTGGGATTGTTAGATATCAATTGCAACCAGTCTGCGTCACACGACTTTGGTGTTCAGCTTAGAGCTGTATTGGTACTGTGCTAAAATATTTTCACTAACCACCATGGGCAATCCACCGTATTTACCACTTGACTGGCTGGGATGGAAATGCCCCTTTAATAATTGTGTTGTATCTGATGCCTGTGGAGCGGCACATAAAACATTGGTCTTACTAAATGCCCTATGCTCCCCATAGTTATACAAAGTGTCTCATGTCCCTATTCTGTACACCATTTATCTTATAATTCAATCACTCTTTATTTCTTTATATTTGGCTATTGCTAATACAGGTACCAGAGGAATAGATACAATACATAAACTCATAGCTACACTCCTGGTGCTGCAGATCATCCGGGTTCACAACATTCTCAGCGGAATCAGATGGAAAACTTTGATGAAGTTGGACCAGTCCATCCCAAAAAGGTACAAGTATAAAAAACAAACATCAGCATAAATACTACAATTCCAAAGCATTATTTGCATTCTTGTTTTCTTTACACTTTACACAATACCCAACTGTTGTATTTACTTTGAGGATGTAAGTAAGTTTGGCGGGTAAGGCTGGGTTCATAGCTGCATCTGAGTCTCTGCTGAAGACCTCTGAAAGTCATCTGAGTAACAAGATCTAAACAGAGAACTTTCATTTTCAAAATGGTGGACAGCTGACGGACCCCATTATAGTCAATAGGATCTGTCGGGGTCCCTTGTGCAACCATTGTTTTAGAATTCCACCTCTCCATTGTTCAGATTCTCTAATGTAAGTGATGAATAGCCGGAGCTAGCGTGAACCTAGTGTTATCTCATTGCCACTTACATTGTTGATATTTGCTATCATGTAGTCACACGGAGAGGTATAGTTACCCTCTGGCTATGTTCACATCTGCGTTCAGGGTTTCCACCTGTAGTTTCGTCACTTCTGAAGGCCAAAGTAACACAACACTATTATTACCATCAAACTGACCTGATGCAACCCTTGGCACGCTCCATTCTATGTCACTGCAGTCCATTGCCATTTTTGATATATTTTACCACAATTCCATTAATAGCAGTAGCCATAGCACAGATGTGACCAGGGACTTGCTGGACATAATGTCAGAAATATTTTTGCATATATACAGTACTTCATATACTTACTTTCTACAAGCTGTTACCTTAAAATAAAGTGTCAAAGGTAGTAACATTTCCTTAAACCCAGAAACTTAAGTTCAAGTTATGATGGTGAAGGGTTACAAATTTTTGTCATTGCAACCTCATTTGAGGTTTTTCCAATAAATATAAGTCACGGTGTTTCGGAAGGTGTGAACACATCCTTAGATCTGTGTGTTTATAGGTGTGTTTATTCCAAAATAGTTGCATTGAAGAATATAACTTGTCCTGCAAAACACAAGCTCTCATACAGTTACATTGATGAAAAATTTAAAAATGATGACTCTTGATACCGGAAGACAAAAGAAAAAATGGCTTGCCATTAGGTCTAAATTAGGCCGATCACTAATAGTTTAAGGGAATGCATCACCTTATATTTGTTACTTACTAAAAAATATACACCTAAAGGGAGTCTATCATGTGGATTGTAATGACTAAACTGCTAGTGTTCCATTATCTGGGGTTTAGGGTCCCAAACCTGTGGCCCCCGGGGTCTGCTAACTGGAATCGGCTCTAGGCCTGGGCCACATGTGTATTATGACTAGTATACTTTACTTCACCATGCGTACCCTCCACAATGCTCATGTGCTGGAGGCCTGAAGCTGATTTCAGGGTACAGACCCCTGGCCTCTTCTAACTTGGTGTACTCCTGATTCCAGGATTCCTTGTCCTGTATTTCTTCTAACTTGTATCTGCTTCTTTAATCAGTTCACAGTATCCAAGCATTGAAAAAGCCATTGAGTGGGCAGTAAAATCTGACCGACAGTACCCGGACATCTGTATGCGTCTTGGTTTGGGAAAAGACTGGGATCAAGCAACACGCCAGTTATTGGGCCTGGATCCAATACCTACAACTTCTGATCTTTACTCAATTTTGCAAAGTTTATTTCTCTCATGATCATATTCCGTCTTACAAGTGGAAGCAAAACTGTCCTGCAGCTCCCCGCTGTGGATAACATGACTACCTCATCTATAGGTCATTGCCTGACCCAATCCTTTCACTATTGGAACAAATGCAGACTTTTTACATAAACAAACACTATATACATAAATTATTACATGGTATTTTACACTAATGGGAGGCTTTGCCTCGAAGCGTAATGTTTTGTAAAACATTAAGAAAAAAATCATGAAAACTTACATTACTGGATAAAAGTCTGTGTATATTATTATGTATGATAATTTAGATGCCATCAACGCTTACATCATGCACAATGGAGCCAAGTACATGACTAGGTTTCCAGCTACTTACCTTGCTCAGCTTGCGGCAGTAATAGCACATACAGACGCAGCCTTCTTCATCTTGAGTATGATAACTCGCTGCACTGAGAACTCACAACAAAAAACATTTTTACAAAGCATAGGGAAAAATAGTGTAGGGCCTTGATAGCCAGAAAAAAACCCATCATGCAATATTTGATACTATTCTATTGCAAATATGATACCTTTATTGGCTAACCAGAAAAATTACATATGCAAGATATTAAAGCAGAAAGACCCTTCTTCAGGCAACCCAACTGATTGACTCAGAACACAGCAGAACATTGGCAAGATGCTACACAAGGTTAGTAATATAAGGTACTGTAATAAAACTGAGGTTATAGGGGTATAGACTTTGGAGTTCAGGAGTCTGGAGTCAGTCATGAGCTCACTCCCTTTGTGTAGCCTCTTGCCAGTTTGGTGCTGCTCCTACTACATGACACTATTGGGAGGCATTTTGGATCCAATTAATTTAAAATTATGACATTTTAGGGGGCGTTCACTCTACCGCTGCTGTTTGCCCCAGGCTTTCCCTCCTAAACCCTGGGAAAACTGGACAGGGCATGGCTTGCCGGTGGTCAGCTTTAAAACCAAGGTGAACATTTGATATGGGGCCCTTCCAGCCCCCTGACCCCTCCCCCCCTTCCAGCACAAACCGTATTGCTGCACACACTATTATGCGCCATAGTGCATAATAGTCTTGTGCCTTCTTCACACAGGGACACTAGTCTCTCTTTCTGCCAAGCTAGTATCCCTACGCTGTGCTGAAGAGATCCAACAGATCGAAATGGCGCTGTCCGCAGCTGGGAAACTGTTCCTTTTGGAATAGAAATACTAGTTTGGCTAAACCTTGCATCATAGCATTTAAGGCTTATTGAAAAAGTCGTGCATGATGTTTAAGGGGGCTGCCCTAGAGGGCAGCAAACAGAGGCACTGTTTACATCTTATTATTTACATCTTGGAAAACAGATTTGCATATTTTTCCCATAATCCCCCAGTGGAGCAGAAAAGGCTTTGTAAGACTCCATACGCCTGAGAAGGTGCAGATTCCCTAAGGAGTGTAATTATCCCCTAATCCTGCTTTTTATATATCACTCAAATGATCTCTTCACAAGCAGTGTGTGACTAAGTGATGTCTGCAGTGATGTGATATAAGTATATATATTTGCGGCACTTTTCTGAAAAGGAAGCAATAGAGGATTAGAGTTAGGGTGCATGCACACTACGTAACGCCGGGCGTGTATGAGAGCCGTACACGCCGGCATTACAGCAGACTGCCGAACACTTCCCATTCACTTCAATGGGAGCGCTCGTAAACGCCGCTGTTACGAGCGCTCCCATTGAAGTGAATGGGAAGTGTTCGGCAGTCTGCTGTAATGCCGGCGTGTACGGCTCTCATACACGCCCGGCGTTACGTAGTGTGCATGCACCCTTATACAGAAATTTTACAAAAAGTACTCAATGAAGAATGTTGCCAGACCAATAAAGTGCAATACAATATGACCCTACTAAGGAACAGCGGCATCTAGTGGAATAAACATAACATTACAACATGCAATAAAGAGGTGAAGCATTCATACCGCCAAGATTTTTGGAGCTGTCAAAGTCAGACACTTATAGTTCAAGTTTTAGTAAAAGTGGACAGTTTGTCTATATACTTGACATTTTTTTGTGTACAAAGTAAAGGAATGACGTAAAGACATTGTGAGGAAGCAGAAATGATTTTCCCTCTTCACACAGTGAATTGAGATTTTTTTCTTCTATGTGATATGTAGTAAAAGTAATTGCACCCATTAACTTAAAGGGGTTGTCCAGGATTTAGGGCAAACATGGGCGGCCAGGGTGGATGTAAAACAAACTAACAAAAAATACACTGCTCAAAAAAATAAAGGGAACACTTAAGCAACACAATGTAACTCTAAGCAACACGGACTGACAATCCATTTCACATGATGTGGTGCAAATGGAATAGACAACAGAAGGAAATTATTGGCAATTATGGAGACACTCAACAAAGGAGGGGTCCTGCAGGTGGGGAGCACAGACCACGTCTCAGTACCAATGCTTTCTGGCTGATGTTTTGGTCACTTTTGAATGTTGGTTGTGCTTTCACACTTGTGGTAGCCTGAGACGGACTCTACAACCCACACAAGTGGCTCAGGTAGTGCAGCTCATCCAGGATGGCACATCATTGCGAGCTGTGGCAAGAAGGTTTGCTGTGTCTCTCAGCGCAGTGTCCAGAGGCCGGAGGCGCTACCACGGGATAGACCAGTACACCAGCAGACAGAGAGGGGGCTGTAGGAGGGCAATAACCCAGCAGCAGGACCGCTACCTCTGCCTTTGTGGTGGAGGTCATACAGGCACGTGGAGGCCACACTCACTACTCAGCCTCATTTTGACATGTTTTAAGGACATTACATCAAAGTTGGATCAGCCTGTAGTGTGTTTTTCCACTTTAATGTTGGGGGTGACTCCAAATCCAGGCCTCCATTGGTTAATAAATTTGATTTCCATTGAGGATATTTGTGTGATATTGTTGTCATCACATTCAGCTTTGTACAGAACAAAGTATTCAATGAGAATATTTCATTCGTTCAGATCTAGGAGGTGTTATTTGAGTGTTCCCTTTATTCTTTTGAGCAGTGTATATACTCCTCTTTTCCCATTGCTCTGTTGTGCGATCCTGATCTCCATTCCCTCCTATGTCAGAACTCGCCGCAGCACAAGCAGAGAGACATATGTGATTGCTGAGACCGATCAGAGTCAGCAGATTCTGGCACCGGTTCTGAAAGGGAACCAGGGATAGGTGAGTATTTTTTTTGTTTAGAGAACCCCTTTAACTATTACGAGGTGAATGTATATATATAATTTATTTTATTGGCCCCATTTGCAGTACATATGGATGTTATAAAATGACTGAGACAACCCCATTAATAGCAGTGTGAATTCTCTTTGATGCTGACACAGGCTGGGACAGAAATGCGTAGGCTCTGGTGACATCAACGCCAGTCGCTGACCTCAGCAGTCACCTGATGGAGACCGGAGATGTATCAGCAGTGATATCACCACTACCCATCAGGTGACTGCTGAGGCTGGTGACAGGCACCTCACACCAGACCAATACTGGAAGGAAAGGGGATGAGACACCAGAACGGAGGACTGAGGGTAGAGGAGTATTGTCTAATTTTTTGTTTTAACCTTCCCAGGGCCTTCATTTAAATGAATTTGCCAAATGTGATGTGAGCGGCCCCTTACTTTGCAATTTTTATGTTGCAGGCTTGAGATCACTGCGGATACCAGTTTCTTCATAGTTACATCACTGATACATGCAGAGGTCACAATAATATGGCCGACATTCCTGATAACTATGCCCCATGGACCAGGTTTGGCTGTGGTCTAGTGAAATGTGCTAAGATGCTGAATGGAGAGTTGTTTGCTCCATGTACAACTTAACATGAAAGGTGACATATTCTGTGTGACGCGGTGACAGATAACTTCAGTGCATGCAGTGCAGCAAATTGCTATATGTGAGTAGTGACCTGCTGATGGTGAGATGAACGTTGGGATATAGACATTTAATCTGGACATTCAGAAGCCTACTTGATGCGCCTGCCACCACCGCTCCAGAGAAACAAGTGCAGTTAGTTTTGGTGCCTGATATAAGCTCTGTAATGTCAAAGGGGCGGTGTCAGGCAGGGGGTGTGATTCAGAGCTCCAATCAGAGGCAGCCAATGTCAGAGCTCAGAATCACACCCCTTATCTGCTCCTGCCTGACACCGCCCTCCTGACAGTACAGAGACTAAATAGTATATCAGGCACCAAAACTAACTGCATTGATTGCTCGGGAATGGTGGGGGCTAGAGAAAAAATAGTCACTGTGCCAGAATCAGTGGAGAAGCCGCTATTACATGATGTAAAGAGCTGAATTGTTGGAGGGGGTGAAAGGTTCTCTTTAAGTTCTCTGTTTAGTGTATGACATAAATTATTTAGAATTGCATGAATTCACTATGATATAAATGTGACTATTTCTATAGAATTCACTGTGATATCTCTGTACTATAGCACTAGCCTGCTCCTAGTAGTGTGTACACCCCCCTGGCTAAACATGCTGATAACTAGTTAGAGGGAGTGTTTTTACTCTTCCATAACCCTGGTATTCCATGCTGGGACTTGCAGTTCTCCTGCAGTTTATTGCAGACATAGCATAACTTTATAACTAGGTCTGTTGTGAGACTCCAGCACCCAGCCCGTCCTGACCACGTGTAGCTGGTATATTGCTGTATACTGTGTGCAGACATGGTCGCTCCTGCTTACAGCAGACGCCCCGCCCCATTACAGTAATACTAATGAAAGCACAGCGAGTAGCGCATGCGCAGAAGCCAGCAGACGGTCACGCGTGCTCTAGGACTCCCTGGCATTGCCTGAAGTTACCTTACAATCCGTTCCGCCCTTCAGGCGATGAGAGTCAGCGATTGGTTAATTTCTTCTTGTCAAGAGTGTTCAGCATCCAATCAAATTCCTCCATACTTGACCGCAAACTCGTTCTCTGCCTCCCATTGGACGGAAGGGGTAAACCCGCTCCCCTCGTTGTGCGCTGTGATTGGTGGAGCGCCCCATCCTTTCGGGACGTATCGGGGAGGTGTGTGGCGCAGGAGGATTTTCCCGTTGTCGTCTACCTAACTCGAGCCATCATGGCGGAGTTCGCGGGACGTGATGGCACCGGCGCTGTCAGCCAGGGGGGCGAGCTGGAAAATGCCGGAGTAGGGGCCGAGACGATGGAGGGGGCGGAGAGCGAGCAGGAGGGCGAGGAGGACGTGTATGAAGTGGAGAGTATCCTGGACTCGAAGATTGAGGGGGTGAGTGAGGAGAGGAGGTCACCTCAGGGGCCACACTATGGAGACTTCCTACAACTCCCAGCATGCTCGTCATACACAGCATTATACAGGGCTGCTGGTTTGTAGGGGTTAAAAAGGGCGTCCATGAAGGGGGATCCTATGTGTGGGGGGCAGGGCTGATGTTTACATTCCCTTCCTATAGATCTATTGGTTATGGCTGCCCCCTGTGGCCCTGGAGGTGTTTGGCTGCTGCAGATGCTTATGGCTGAGTTCACACTTGCACCATACATGTTCTTTATTTTCTATAAGGCATCGCCATGGTGATTGCTGAATGCCAAAAAGTGTCATATACACAAATAAACTACAGTGTGTATGAGGCCCTAGAAATGAATGGGTCAATGTGTTTGTTGTGAAAGACACTGACAGCGCCCGTATTGTGTGCACGAGGCCTAAGTCTACGTTCACATCTGTGCCACTGTCCAATTGAAATCACAGACGAAAAAAAATCTTGCAAACAAGACTTTTGCGGTCAGCATTGTGAGGGAGGAATTACAGATAGCTGACGTGCCCCATTATTGTAGAGGTGCTCCCCGGGATACCTTGTTATCCATCATTACGGACCAGAAGAACAGCTCAAACACCCTAAGGCTACATTCACACCTGCAAAATATGCTGCGCTTTTCACAGCCATTTTGCATCTGTGGTTCAGTCGCTTTCACTGGTCTAGTGCACATGTGCGTATCCATTGTGTTATAAAAACAATAGTCATGTGGCCATTTTAGATGTTTGCATAATGCCCAATGGATATGACTGCACCCTGACTGTCGCATCATCTGTTCAGGTATACGGAATATTTGGATTAAGTAACAATACATTCTGCTGGCACCACACCCCCCTTCACTGTGCCATTACATATCAGATCGGTGGACCTCAAGGGCATTCTCGTGGTTTAAAGGGATTGTGGCCTTTATGCCAACACAGCAGCCTTGGTGGTATTATTTACCTTGGTCTTTCTATACGCATGGTGTAGGGCAGGGGTCGGCAACCTTCAGCACTGCAGCTGTTGTAAAACTACAACTCCCAGCATGCACACTTGCTCTGCTGTTCTTGGAACTCCCATGGAAGTGAATGGGGCATGATGGGAGTTGTAGTTTCACAGCAGTTGGAATGCAGAAGGTTGCTGAGCCCTAGACTGACGCTGCACTACTGCTACAGAGAAGGCTGCTTGTATATATAGAAGTAAATAACCAATCGGTGGGGGGCCGAGAAACAGACTCCCAGTGGTCAGATGTTAATAAATATCAGAATAGGTCTTTAATACTTCACAGAAATCCTAAGAGATAACCCCCTTTCATAATACGGCCCCTTGTTCTACTTCTAGCCGCAGACCAGCCAGAGATTGTAGGGGAATCTAGTATTACATGGGGCCAGTCAGATGGATGCCTGTCTAGGTAATATAGGGACTACTCCAGTCTGCCACAATGGGAGCTGCTTGTATCCGTGCTAGAAGCATGCACAACTGGCTAATGTCATGTATGTAGGCGGGTCAGAAGGCAAAACAGAGAGTATGTCCTCCTGATGGCTATCTAACCTGTATGTGCAGCATAGGGCTCGTGCACCCATCTTGCATCTGCAGGTTCTGTATATGTTGGCCTTTAGACACAGAAATGGATTGTGACCTGCGGCCATTAAGCCGGGTTCAGGCAGGGTTTTATGGACCGGACTTTGAGTCAGAGGCCACCTCAGTATCCGGTCCAAAAAAACAGCCGCGACTGGATGCCGGTGCAGTGCGTACAGTGCCCAGCATCTGATGGCCGCATTCCCCTTCGGATTAGGCCCAAATGAATGTACTTGGTCTGCCTCAAGAAATGGCATGTCGCTTGTTTTTTCCGCGAGCGGCAACAAACTGCTTGTGGAAAAAGGAACACATTGAATTGGGTTTAGGAGGGTATAAGAAGCATCTTTCATAGTTCCCGTTCCTTTTGAAGCAACACTTGGCTTTGGTTCAAAATCTGCAACAAAAACTGCAACTTTTCTGCAGCGTATGGCCTGAAAGAGATAAAATATAGACAATATGTGAAATCATGGTCTCCTTGTTCTCACTGCTGGGGGCCATGTTCCACTGCAACGTGAAGGAGGCTGAAATACAGGGGACAGATTACCGTTGTGTCACACCACCACCTCTATAGTGCAGGACCTGGTCTCACTGGACTCAACATGGAGATGACGTCTTCTTGCTTTCCAGCTTTGCGCCTTGAATGCAGCGCTCCCCGGAGGCTTGTTTCCCATACAGATCCTTTGTGTGATGTGTAAACACTGCGCTGCCATCGCCTGAAAGAACTGCCTCTGACATACATATTCCACAGCACTATTCAGGGATTATCGTTCACGTCAGTTCCCATTCCCTTATATGTTTTTGAAGTGTTGAAGGAGACCTGCACAAACATGGGGAGAACATACAGACTCGGGACCCCAGGGCTGCAAAACCACAGCAGTGGTGCCCATATGCTACAATGCAGTTTTCTGACTACCTGAATGTGTGTTGAGTATCTTTCATTAGACAGAGAGCTATGCCAGCGCGTCTCACCTGACTTTACGCCAAGACCTCTGTCGATAGGTTCAGCTTACACGCCAGTCGCCTGCTATCACACTGGGATGCCACGTCTGCCAGTACATTTCCCTGGCAAGGAAACTGTAACAATGCATGGCTGCCTTCTCCAGAGCAGCTCTTTGTTCTCTCTGCTGTTTGTAGTGTGGAACTACAATTTCCAGCAATTACTACCCAATAGGCAAATGCTGGGTTTCCTACAGGAGAAGCGCACCCTACTGGACCTCAAGGCAGTAAGAGAGAACCTGTGACTCTCCAGCCCTGGTCATGGGCTGTGAGGGCATTCTCATGTGGCACATGTGAGGCGGAATGTCCTAGGACACCTCTATTTTCTGCATGACTTGTGTGTTTGCAGTGCACAGGCTCCATATCAGACAGCCAGTTGTGATAAGACGGGAGGAGAAAGTTCACCCATGGTGTGCTGAGCACTTAGACATCTTAGATCCTGTTTACATGACGCTCTTCTGAATGTATACCCTTGAGTGTCAAAAAAGTATTTGTCTGTTCCTCAGCATACCTGTTAAAGGGGTTTTCCAAGCAATTATAATTATTATTTTATTACTTTTTTAAGTGATTTCCCCCCCCCCCCTCTATTTACCCCGTTGTCTTCACGTGACTGCTGAGGTCAGAGAAGTCTTGGGGCCCCACTGGGGTGGTGGAGTAAAGAGAATGTGAAAGCGGATGTATCCTCTAGCTATACATGTCTTTACATTACAGTGACGTATGAAGGCGCTCTACAGTCTAGGTGAAAATCTCATAGCTGGAACCATAACGGCGCCTTGTTCACATTTGTAGTACATGTGTGTGTTAGATACGATGACTGTGAGATCACTAAGGGTCCTATCACTGGGCCCTCCAGTGCTGAGGAAGTGATACCTCCCGTTAGTGTCTGTTTTTACCTATTTTGTGATTGTACTCTTTATATGGCGATTTTTATTTATTTATTTTACATCTGCATCATTATTTGGCATGGGAATGGTGGGGCATAGTGACAAGGCACAGAAGGGCCACGTTTCGGGTAAACAGAGCTGTACTGTTATGTCCCCCAGCTGCTCAGTGATTAACATGCAGAGCCCTCAGTAGTACGCGGCCGCCGGCGTGAACCTGCGATGGTGAGAGGCATCCTCCAAACAACCAGCCCTGTTAGATGAGATTCAGAGTAATTGTTGTGTGTTACCTCCGCTTCCCCTCCCCCATCCCTCCTGTGTAAGATTTCACTCTGCAGATGTCCTAATTCAGTTCTCCACATGGGAAAGCATCCTGTCCTGTGATGGATCAATACACACCATTCATTCAGCTTCACTAACTGTATAATATCAGATATAGATATCACTGTATAATCTTTATAAGGTGGATGTCAGATCAGAACACGACAATCCCCTGACTGCAGACACTCAGCTCCGCCAGCTTCCCCTCTTGCGATTCATTGACTTGCATAGACTTTCTAAAGGATTTACATTACTTACTCCTCTTTTCTTCTAGGGGGAGGTTCTGTACCGGATTCGCTGGAAAGGCTACAAACCTGATGAAGATACCTGGGAACCCGAGGCCAACCTGGATTACTGTAAAGAAGTCCTCCTAGAATTTAGGCGGAAACAAGCGGAAAGTAAGCAGAAGGCTGCTAAGAAGGAGACGCTGGTAAATATTCCGCTGTCATGTGCATGATGTGGGGCAGAATGGAGGCATTGACCATGGAGGATTGCCCCAGTATATTTGGATCTACTTGGCAAGCCGGGAAAATATTCAGAGCAGCTCATAGGTTCATGGCCTAGTCGTGTTATGTCGTATGTCATGTTATGTGTCTCTCGCACATTTCCCTTCTAGCGATACCTGTTCTAGCTGCTTGCTAATGCGGGAAATGTACGACGGCCTTGCCATGGTTCATACGTAACACTTTTTGGAACCTTGCTGTTAAGGGAGCTAATTTTGAGCCCAATACCCCCCCCCCCCCCCCCCCAAAAGTAGCTCCAAAGCCCATCCTGAATCTGCACCCATTGTATTCAATGGGAAGGAGAGGCCAAAGAAGGACACTGTAAAAATGTTCTGCTTGATCTTCTCATGGATTCCACGGCTGATTCAAGCACAGAAGCCACAGGATATACCGTAAATATCCTTATAGACTTTTCAGTGATAGTGACTCAGGACTGGTGAGGGGTTCAGGGGTCAGACCTCCTCTAATCATAAAGTGGTGGGATATCTTAGCGAAACAAACAAACTTGTACCCCCTCTGAGTAATACATCTTGTTCTATGTTGGTACTGCTGAATGGTCATGATGTCAGCATTAGATAGCTGGGGGTATGCTATAATTATGTGATATAGTCAATAGTTGGCGGGACAAATGAGGCCTAACTTCTCTCCTTTTTGCCATTTAACAGCCAAAATTGAGTGATCTCTTTGATGCGGAAACCGATAGTGATTCTCCACAAAGCACAAAAGATGAGTCTAGCCAGAAAAAGAAGAAGAAATCAAAGGAGGAAGAAGACAAAAAGCAACAAGAGGACTCGAAAAAGAAGTCAAAATCTGGGAAAAACAAGGAAAAGTCCAAGGCTGAGGCAGAACCACCCGAAAGCCAACTTATTGACTCCAAGCCAAAGAAAAGGTTGTCAGAAAGCTCTGAAGACCTGAGCAGTAAGAAGCCAAAAAAGGAAGAGAGTAAGAAATCCAAGAAGGAGGACAATAAGGATGGGAAAGGGAAGGCTAAAGAGGAACATAAAGAGAAAAAAAATAAAAAAGCAGCTGAACTGGACACAACAGAGAGGCAGGAGTCTCCAGAACCGGAGCCTGACGCTGCGGGGATCAGCGGGGACGGTTTGGGGGATGATAGAGATAAGTCAGGTCAGGAGGAGACTGTAAAAGGCCAGGAAATGGCGGTGGATGCCGCAGAGGAACCGGCCGTAGTAGGGAATATGGACGTGGAGACTGACGATATGAAACTTAAAAAAAAGAAGAAGAAACATAAGAAAAAAGCTGAAAAAGAAGACAACGTGAAGGCCATGTCCATTGAGGAACCCCATGTGGATAAGAAGAGTCTCCTAAAAAAACAGAAGTCTGTGGATAAGCTGAAAGAGCTGATCATGGCCGAAAAGCTGCCAGCCCCCATCCCGAAAATCTCTAGACTGAGCGGTGAGGAGAAGTCCAGGAAATCTGTGGACTCCTTCCCAGAGGTATGTAATACTAGAACTCTTACCATTACTATCCAAAATGTTTATGGCCCAACCACTTAATTTGGCATATTTAAGGGATTTTACAGCCACAGTCGGTGTTACTGGCTGCTTGTCAATCCCAGGTCCCACAGTGATCGCACAGGCACTGCTCCTGTGCCGACACAACCGCCATGATGTCACTGTACGTCTTGGGGGATTAGTGCAAGCCAACTTGTGGGGTAAACATTGTGCAGAGTTTTAAAGATTTTCTCTAAATATCTTGTGGTCGCAGTCTTGTTGTCTTGATCGGTTGCCAGTGGGTGTGACCATGAATGCAGAACCTTCCTAAGGTCAGAAAATCAGCTATGATGTCCTTATAGTAGCCGGGTTATCTTCTCATATATGTAATGTCCTCCTGATAACCCTACACTACATGTATGAGAAGATAACCCGACCACAATAAGGACATCATGGCTGGTTATCAGGAGGAGACTACATGTATGAGAAGATAACCTGACCACAATAAGGACATCATGGCTGGTTATCAGGAGGACACTACATGTATGAGACGATAACCTGACCACAATAAGGACATCATGGCTGGTTATCAGGAGGACACTACATGTATGAGACGATAACCTGACCACAATAAGGACATCATGGCTGGTTATCAGGAGGACACTACATGTATGAGACGATAACCTGACCACAATAAGGACATCATGGCTGGGTTTCTGACAAGTCCACGTCCATAGAAAGTTTCTGCATTCCTGGTCGTGTCCATTGGCAACAGATCTAGCCACGAAGATGGTTAGAGGAAATCTTAAACTCTGCAGAATTTTTAACTACTTCTATTTGCAAAAATGTTTAACTCTTAATTCTCTACAAATATAAATCTGATTATGTACATGGGAATACCCCTTTAAGTCTTGGTTGTGTTAGGGGTTAAAGGAAGTTGTGTCTGGCACTGATATAATTATCCCTTGTGTTATGACTTGCAAGACTTCGCCTAAGGCTTTCCCCTCCTCCACAGGTTGTCCCTTACGCTTTACACCGCACTCTCTATAGAGAAGCTTATCCTTTCTTATGACTTGTCCTTCCCTAACAGTCTCTTATGGCCGACTGATCTGTTACTGTAACTTCAGCCTTTGCTCACATGTGTTTTAGTAAACCAAGGGGGGCAGGGGGATTTGTCTGCTTATCCGTCCAGCCTATACTGAACCCTAGCCTCCTGTACAACCCTAGCCTCCTGTACAACCCGCAGCCTCCTGTCACAGATGTCAAGCAGGATTTTTACTTTTTAATTTATTTTATATCTTTACCAGAATAAAGAAGCAAAAAAATCTGAAAAATCAGATCTGTCCAAAGACAAGTCAAAAAAAAAGCACGATATGGAGAAAGATGCAAGGAAGGAGTCAAAGGTGATGAAAAGTGAGTTTCCAGCTGGCAGAAGTTCTGTCGTGTGTAGCGCTTGTGCTTTTCTTTTTGTAGATTTATGCATGTATGTCTCACGTAGATAAAGATGGCACCAAAGCAAGTTATCCTCAGTCCTTAAAATAGGGGATGACGTTCATATCCAAGCAGCCGGACCCCACTGAGTTGAAAATTATTCTCAAGCCTATGGATGTTGGATAACGTGGGTTGGTGGGAAAGCCCCTTTAAAGGGGTATTCCCACGTCGCATACTCACCAGTCTTCGTTGCTGTAAATTCTTCTTTCTTCCAGCTTTGTTGCGTCATTGGTGGGCGGGGTCACATATGCAAAGCCAAGCGGTGAGATGCCGCTGGCCCTGCGTGCGCTCTCATAGACCAGTTTAGCCTTCACAATGCGAATAGAGACCTGGCATCCGCCTCTCTGTATTACAGCGGATATGTGTATTCGCATTGTGAAGGCTAGACTGGTCTGTAAGTGTGCACGCAGGGCCAGCGGCATCTCACCGCTTGGCTTTGCATATGTGAATACAGACCCAGCATCCACAGTAATAGAGAGGCGGATGCCGGGGAGTGTAGACGCCAGCACAGATGCCTGCAACATCGCTATGCTTCTGTCCTGCATGAAGCCAGCAGCGGCAGAAGTGGTGCTGTTATTCCGCTCCTCCGCCCCCCCCGGAGGGCGGGGCATAGCGATGGGCATAGCAGGCATCTGTGCCGGCGTCTACACTCCCCGGCATCCGCCTCTATTACAGCGGATGCCGGGCCTGTATTAGCGGCCCCTTCCCCCCCCCCCCCCCCCAAAGGGTAAACTACCCCCCCCCCCCCCTCCAGGCTCGCTCCTGTGCACTTAGCCCCTCCTCCCTCAGAGCAGCAGATACATCACTTGACTTGTGACCAGATAAGTCAAGGGGTGTGTCAAAAAAAAAATGAATAAAGTGATATAGTGGACAAACAAAGCAGTTTTGCTGAAGCAATGTATTTAGGAAAAGTCTTACATCCACATTAACAAGCAGTATAGATAGGATCCTTGTGATGGGACAACCCCTTTAAGTCTGATATGTTAAGGTCGAGTTCACACTGAGTTATTTGCAAGAGGATTTTGAAGCAGAATCTGGAAAGGATTTTTTATATAATTTTTTTTTTCCAAAACTTAGTAGTTGACTGTTGGTCGGGTTCACACAATGGAAAATAAAAAGGAATTTGGGGCCGACCTCCACCTCTGATTCCATTTCATTTTCTGGGCATCCCTGTGGCTGAAAGCCTAAGCACAGCGTCAGTTTTTCTCCTCTGTTTTTCCTAGCTGATAAGGCTAATTCAGTTGCGCCTAATATGCGGAGTATCTCGTAACGCACAGTCTGCCGAAAGATTGAGCAGAATACGTTATTTATTTATTTTTTCCGTGTTCTGCCTCCCATTGCTAAAAATCTGGCACTGATGCGGAGGTGGAATCCAGTGTGAACATAACCTAAAACATCTTAGACATGGCGGTCTGTATTAACTGCGTCTTCCTATAAAGGACTGGACGGAAACTGCCGCCTCCCTGTGTAACCATTTTGCTTTTGTCTGCCTTTGGCAGTGGGTGGCATGGCTAGTTGCAAATGGCGCAAAGTCATTCTTTGTCAAATTGGTCTGGAGCCCTGAAGAGAGGAGTCAGGGGGGAGAAAATTTTACTATTCCAGAGTGCGCTGTGTTGAGGCGAAGAGGCTTGTAGGGGTTGGGCAAAGTATTACTGAAGAATATATACGGGTAGCTTTATTTTGTTTTATTTTACGTCTTAATTTTCAGTGAATAAAAATAAGTCCCTGGTCATGTAATGGACACACAGGCTCCCAGTCCGGTAACTAGCTGTGCTCCTGTGTCCTTTGCAGGACTATAGACTGATAATTATTTTTAATATACATTTATTTTTCATTCTACTGGAATTAAGCAGAATGAATGAGATCTAGAAAACCATGAGGGCCCGTTCACACAGGCACAGAGGGGGCAGATTATGGCACGGAATCCACGTTATAATCTGCCCCCTCACAATGGTGGTCTATGGGGACTGCTAGCATTCTCGTTACAGCGAGCCGCGGCGTCCGCCTGGCAGCAGCAACCTCCGGACTAGGCCCATTCATTTGAGCCGACTCCGGAGGAGGAAACCGCGACAGTCGTGGCAGGCGGGTTTTGACCCGAGAGTGACGCGGCTCCCCGCGTCACTCTTGGTGCCAAAATCCGCCCCCCGTGTGAACTAGCCCTAAGGAATTGATACACAAAGTTTGGGAAAAATATTGGAAAACTAGAACTATTCATTATGCAAACCATAACCTTTGTCTGAAGTGGGCCAACCCCTTTTCTACCAGCGCAGTAGCTCCACGTTCCCATTCAGTACAATGGTATGGCCAATGGATTAGTCCCCTGTAATGCTTCCATTAACTCTCTGAAAGGACTACACATGACGTCAGTCATATGATCCTCACATGTCAAGTGACCCCTGCATTCAGTTAGTAAATGGCGCTGGTCACATGATCGCCATGTTTAGTTGCTGGAGGCAGATTATTCAGGTCACTGTCCGGTTGTGTAACAGGGAAACAGGAGCAGAACAAAAGTATCCACCTACAGCAGCTGATCTCGGCATCACGGCTGTCAGTCTCTGCGGCTTTTCCATTGTTCTCTGTAAGGTTAGAATTACATGCAGGTAGACTTGGGGCGTAAGGCTTTGTGTCGTCCGAACACATTAGTGGAGTAGTAGCAAGAAAAACCACAAGGATGAGCATTAGCCTAACTTTAGTCCTATTCATTCCCCCTCCATGAGCCTGCACATCTCCTATGATCCTGTATGGAAGAAACTGTTTATTGGAGCTACATTGATAATGGTTCAGGCTTTTAGTTCTGAATCCTCCCAGCATTCCCTGCTTGTTCAGTATATGCTGAGAACATGCTGCAGTGTATTCTGGGAAGTGCAGCTTATACACTATACATTACATGATCTCCGCTAAGGTGTCAGGAATGGTGAGCAAGCTTATCTATCTAGCTTATATATATATATATATATATATATATATATATATATATATATATATATATATATATATATATCTTTCCCCAGGCCCCAACGTTCCCAAGCAATCCATTCATGTAGTGATGGTGCTTAAAGAGGATCTTTCTTGGTCCGGGGCACAGGCAGTTCTATATACTGTTGGAAAGCCGACAGTGCGCTGAATTCAGCGCAGTCAGCTTTCCAGCAGTATACAGAACTGCCTTTGCCCCAAACCCATGAAAGGTCCTCTTTAATTAAACTCTAATGTCAGGAGGGTGGTGTGAGGCAGGAGCAGGCACGGGAGTGTTATACAGTGTTGGCCAAAAGTATTGGCACCCCTGCAATTCTGTCAGATAATACTCGTTTTCTTCCTGCTTGCAATGAAAAAACACAAAAGAGAATAAAAAAAAATAAAATCATTGATCATTTTACACAAAATTCCAAAAATGGGCCGGACAAAAGTATTGGCCCCCTCAGCCTAATACTTGGTAGCACAACCTTTAGACACAATAACTGCGCACAACCGCTTCCGGTAACCAGCAATGAGTTTCTTACAAGGCTCTGCTGGAATTTTAGACCATTCTTCTTTGGCAAACTGCTCCAGTTCGTCCCTGAGATGTGAAGGGGGCCTTCTCCAAACTGCCATCAAGAGATCTCTCCACAGGTGTTCTATGGGATTCAGGTCTGGACTCATTGCTGCCACTTTACAAGTCTCCAGTGCTTTCTCTCAAACCATTTTCTAGTGCTGACCTGAAGTGTGTTTTGGGTCATTGTCCTGCTGGAAGAGCCCTGACCTCTGAGGGAGACCCAGCTTTCTCACACTGGGCCCTACATTATGCTGCACAATGTGTTGGTAGTCTTCAGACTTCATAATGCCATGCACACGGTCAAGCAGTCCAGTGCCAGAGGCAGCAAAGCAACCCCAAAACATCAGGAACCCTCCGCCATGTTTGACTGTAGGGACCGTGTTCTTTTCTTTGAAGGCCTATTTTTTTTCCCCTGTAAACTCTATGTTGAGGCCTTTTCCTACTTTTGTCTCATCTGACCAGAGAACATTCTTCCAAAACGTTTTTGGCTTTCTGAGATAAGTTTTGGCAAACTCCAGCCTGGCTCATGTCTCTGGGTAAGAAGTGGGGTCTTCCTGGGTCTCCTACCATACAGTCCCTTCTCATTCAGACGCTGACGGATAGTACGGGGTGACACTGTTGTACTCTTGGACTGCAGGGCAGCTTGAACTTGTTTGGATGTTAGTCGAGGTTCTTTATCCACCATCCGCACAATCTTGCGTTGAAATCTCTCGTCAATTTCTCTTTTCCGTCCACATCTAGGGAGGTTAGCCACAGTGCCATGGGCTTTACACTTCTTGATGACACTGCGCATAGTAGACACAGGAACATTCAGGTCTTTGGAGATGGACTTGTAGCCTTGAGATTGCTCATGCTTCCTCACAATTTTGCTTCTCAAGTCCTCAGACAGTTCTTTGGTCTTCTTTCTTTTCTCCATGCTCAATGTGGTACACACAAGGACACAGGACAGAGGTTGAGTCAACTTTAATCCGTTTCAACTGGCTGCAAGTGTGATTTAGTTATTGCCACCACCTGTTAGGTGCCTCAGGTAAGTAACAGGTGCTGTTAATTACACAAATTAGAGAAGCATCACATGATTTTTCAAACAGTGCCAATACTTTTGTCCACCCCCCTTTTTTATGTTTGGTTTGGAATTATATCCAATTTGGCTTTTTGACAATTCTTTTTGTGGTTTTTCATTGAAGACAAATTAAATGAAAATAATAATACCAAAGAATTTGTGATTGCAATCATTTTCTGGAAGAAACTGAGTATTATCTGACAGAATTGCAGGGGTGCCAATACTTTTGGCCAACACCGTATTTGAGCTCTGACACTGTTCCCTGAGTCACATCCCCATATCTGCTGCTGTCTGACCCCACCCACTTGACATGAGGTAGTTTAGCTAGCATATTGAGCACCAAAACAAACTGAACTGATGGCTCAGGAACAGCGTGGGGCTAGAGAATAAAATTCCCAATATGCTGGAATTAGTGGAAGGGCACCGATTAAAGGATGAAAAGAGCCCAAGTTGGTGGTGGGGTAAAGGTCCTCTCTTAATGGTTTTAACACTCTGGCCCCTTCAGTCACCACCTCTGTGGGGTTTCATATGTCAGGCCCCACTAGTCTGAGGTTCATTACCCGTCTTAAGGACAGGGGATTGCAATCCTATTCCTAGGAAATCCCTTTAAAGAGGACCTTTCACCATTTTGCACACAGGCAGTTCTATATACTTCCGGAAAGCTGACAGTGCGCTGAGTTCAGCGCACTGTCGGCTTTCCCGATCTGGGCCCGGTGTGAAGAGCTTACGGTCCGGTACCGTAGCTCTTCTATGGTCAGAAGGGCGTTTCTGACAGTTACCCAGAGACGTCCTTCTTCACAGCACAGCCAATCGCGCTGTACTGTGGAGCGGGGAGGAATGCCCTCCCTCCCTGATAATGCTCGTCTATGGACGAGTATTGCGAGCAGAGGGAGCGGGGCGTTCCTCCCAGCTCTCACAGCACAGCGCGATTGGCTGTGCTGTGAAGAAGGACGTCTCTGGGTAACTGTCAGAAACGCCCTTCTGACCATAGAAGAGCTACGGTACCGGACCGTAAGCTCTTCACACTGGGCCCAGATCGGGAAAGCCGACAGTGCGCTGAACTCAGCGCACTGTCAGCTTTCTGGCAGTATATAGAACTGCCTGTGTGCAAAATGGTGAAAGGTCCTCTTTAAGGGTTCATTCACACTAAGTATACGCTGAGCTGATTCTGAACATAAAACACGTTCAGAATCAGCACGTACAAAGCAGATCCCATTCATTTCAATGGGAGCCGGCATACGAGCGCTCCCCATAGAAATGAAAGGGCTGCTTTTTTCCCTATATACGCACGTATCACATTGAAACCAATAGGGAGAAAGCAGCCCATTCATTTCTATGGGGAGCGCTCATATGCCGGCTCCCATTGAAATGAATGGGATCTGCTTTGTACGTGCTGATTCTGAACGTGTTTTACGTTCAGAATCAGCTCAGCGTATACTCAGTGTGAATGCACCCTAAGAAAGCAGAAATGTGACTGCAGCCCTGAGCTGGAATAAGGATGGGGCTCAGTATATGGCATGTTTATAAAGTTACTCAACTTCTCCAAATGTTTATGATGAAACTTTTAGATTTCTTTAGAATTATTTCTGAAAATAACATCAAATCTTATCTCAATAATCTTGCTAGACTTAAAGGAACCAAAAGCCGTGCACGATGCCTTCACAATATCTGCTGAAGACAAGGAGGAGTGTATGGACAGTAAAAAGAAGGACGAGTCTTCCCTTGACCATAGACTTCCAGAAGATTATAAAACGAAGGAAACGAAATCCAATTTCAAAGACCGAAGAAATACACAAGATGAGGCCGATTCCTGGACATTTGGAGGACCAGAAGGAGATCAGGAGGTTATGGATACCATGTGTCACCCTCAGGACAGCTCAGGTATCTTGCATGTAGTCCTCCAGGGGGGTATTCATGTGTGCCAGTGCCCACCTGCCCTCCTGACGTCTTTGCTACGTTATATTGCATTTACGCCCTGTATTTCATAGACTAATGGTTTCCTTGTACTATTATGTGTATTGTAGGAGCTCTGGACAGCAGGCCCCAGCTTATGGGTGTAGGAATGGACCTGCAGTTGGAGTGGATGACATTGGAGGATTTTCAGAGGCACCTTGATGGATCTGATGAAATTATCCCAAAAGACCCCATATCAAATAGTAGGTTTTACCTATAGTATGCTGTATATGCCATGTAAATCCACCCGTATACGCATACACAAGATAGGTCCTTTTAGATCTGAAAACTAAGGGGCTGTCAGAGTAAGAGAGAGAGAGATGGGGCGGTGGGCTGTTACTATTTAACCTTTTCTTTTCCTCTACTCTCTATAGTTGCATTGAAAGAAGCGGTAAAAAACGGTGACTACTTGACTGTGAAATGTGCACTGAATTCCAAAGAACAGTATAACCTGGATCAGGAGGTAAGTTATTTGGGTACTCTCTTGCCTTTTTCTACCATTATAAGGCCAGGGCATCACAGTGACACATTCACAACTAGTATGCAACCTTGGGGGTTAGGAACACAAGTCAGAAGTGTTGTCCAAAACTACCCATGTTTGGCAGCACGCTGAGGCCTGGTTCACATCTGCATCAGTAATCTGTTCGGGGTCTACATGGGGACCCACCGAGCACATTGGCAAGCGGTGTGCAGTGAAAGCACACGGACCCCATAGACTATAACATAGCCATGCGGACAGGAAAGTAGATTGTGAACTACTTTCTTCTCCACATGTTCTGTGCGGAAAGCACACGGACCCCATTATAGTCTATGGGGTCTGTGTGCTTTCACTGCACACCGCTTGCCAAAGCGTTTGTAAGTCAATGCGGTGCAGTTTTATGTTCCTCTGTATGTTACTACCATATTCTCACAGCGCTTTTAGGAAAGAATACCTCTCTATTAGAGCGTCCAATGGGACACTCCATAGTACAGCAGATTCACTACTTTATAATAGTTACAGTGTAACCTTAAGCAGCATATTATTTCTATGGGCCCATACAGACATCTGCAGTATACACAGCTTTGTATACAGGCCACAGAAGAGGACCCCAGACTATGAAGCATGTCCTTTCCTTGGCAGAATTTACGACCCAGACAAGTGCAGGGGATCATATAAGTCTGTTAGTGGATCCATGATTGTGGATGATATACTGACATGGATGTTTGCACTGTCCGCAGTGGAGGAAAATAAATGAAACAACCAAAATTTCAGATTTTTTTTTTCAAAAAAATTTCCATTGTAGGATGCAAGTGGCATGACTCTAGTCATGATGGCAGCAGCTGCGGGGCAGGATGATATTCTGAGGCTTCTGGTAAAGAAGGGAGCCAAACTCAATGCCAGGCAAAGGAACGGGACAACTGCGCTCATACATGCAACCGAGAAAGTAGGTGTTTTATTCATCTACCACTTCTATAATACGGATGGGTCAATGCCATAAGAGTTTATTTTTCCTTTTGAAAATATGAAAAACAAATGCCTTGGTTCTATGGAAGACTGTTCTATACTGGTATGTTTGTGAACAGATGTGGGCATAGATGGGTTAATAGGTGTGTATGGGAGCGAAATGGGGAAATGAACCGCACTGAGGGGTTATTCGCTTCTATCTGTGCGCTGTCCGCATTTCTCAGACTGCCATAAATGTCCGGTCTTATGTCTATATATTATGTCATAAATGTCTAGTGTCATCTGCAGCCTATCTTACGGGAACCAACCTCCATCTGGCAGTGTCTGCTGCGAGTGACCGTACATGCAACTTTTTACATTCACTTCTATAGGACTGAACGCTTAGTCTTGTCCATGCACAGCCCTGCCTTTACTCACAGCGGCTATGTGACCGTGTCATGGAACCCCTGTTCTCGAGAGGGATTGACTCCTTTGGGAGTACCTACATGGGGCATCCAATTAGGAATACATTGATATATTCAAGACTGTTTCTTAATGCAAGTAGACTCGGTAGAAGCCGCTGCATATGGATGACGTATTGAGCACCTGATCCATGTGGACTGCATGAACTTCTCTGAAAGTTTATAGGAATTCTGCAATGTCTAAATATAGCCTTACATTAGTGATGTGATAATTCTATTATAATGTTGCCTGCTTATTTCCTCAGAATCACCTGACCACAGTGGCTCTGCTATTGGAAGCTGGTGCTTTTGTGAATTTGCAGCAAGTGACTGGAGAGACTGCTCTGATGAAGGTATTTGGCGGTTCCTTATATAGCGTGCTGTAACTTCTGCAATTTCTGTAGGGCTGTAGCGACATAGTAAATGGTGGAAATGATAGAACTCTAGAAAAGCTTCTGAACAGGTCTCCCCGACATGAACTTGTCTGTAGATCATCAGTTTATTTGTCTGCTTTCCCAAATAGTTTTATGAAAGTGAATCTGTCAGCAGAACTCAGCATATCAATCCAGCCTTGCAGACTGATAGCGTTACCTGAATCAATTAGTAGTTTCCCTTTGTCGTGATCTTTCCATTTTTGTTGATGCACCAATGAGCTCTTTGGAGCAATGAAGGTGTTGTTGTTTACCTTGTTGGAGCAATGACCATACCCTCGTTGCTCCAAATAAATCATTTGCATATTGACAATAATGGTGAGATCTTGGCAAGCTGGGCATGACCATTCACCTTGGTAACAGGTTGTGGTTGTCGCTGCAGATTCTGCCGTCACAGAATTGTGTGTTATTATTTCCACAGTTTTAGGGGACCCTGCCCAAGATTATTACATGTCAGGATAAGTGGACAGGTCACCGTGAATATTGTGAATGTGCCTGATACATTGCAAGAACTGCTAATATCCATGTATATATTCTTCCTGTCTTTTCAGGCTTGTAAAAAAGGAAATATTGACACAGTGCGACTCTTGATAGAACACGGTGCCGATTGTAATATACTGACAAAGCATCAGAGCAACGCTTTACAGTTCGCTAAACAGAGCGATAATATAGTCTTTGAGTTACTCAATGGCCATTTACAAAAGTAAGTATTGTGTCTCGAGGTAGCGTGGCTACATGGGGATTCGGGATCTGGATGTCGTAGGGCAGAGGGTACCCTGCGGGGGTCGGACTCTGTTCCCATCACCATGGACTGTCAGATTAAATGGCGTTTTCTATGATGAGACGGCCCCTTTGATAGCCTAACAAACTGCAACCTCGCATTGCTCTGAGAGGATTCTGTAATGGATGTCTCTATGAATCCTTCCATGAGTTACCTGCTCTCCAATGAGAACTGTCTGAACCACTTAGATCTGACAGGGGCCCCCATCCTTCATTTTAGTAATCCGAACCTGTACATTTCAATACTTCTGACATGTTGCTGGTAGTTCTCTGAAATAATAGATGGATACCTATGGCTGAGTCTGAGGACACGGAGTATTACATTGTGATCCTATATGTTCCCGTTGTTACTAATGTGAAGGGTCTGGACACCTGAATACAAGTGATTGGTCTTCCCCTATATCTATCCTATAATATTGTGCAGTCCAGTTGTATAAAGCCATTGTCATGCTGATCTGTGTCTAATCCTCTCTTCTTAGGCTCTCCAGAGTAGTAGAAGATGCTATTAAGGATTATTTTGAGGCCCGGCTTGCAGTGCTCGAGCCCATTTTCCCAATTGCCTGTCACAGGCTCTGCGAGGGACCAGATTTTTCTTTAGATTTCAATTACAAAGCCCCATTTAACATACCTGAAGGTAAGTGTGTGTTTTTTGGGTTTTTTTTTCTCTTTTATTTCGGTCTAGAACTGAATGATTTTCTCTTCTATAGATTAGAATCACTGCAGAATAAGATTCCTTATGGTTTGCTGCTCCTTCGATACCATTAGTTAAATACATTTCCCAGATTGGAGTGTGTTGCTGTGCCGTCTTGCATAAGCTGGTTTGGTGTGTTACTTGATAAATCTATTGATTTAAGGTAGAACTTCTGTCAGAGAGAGAGGAAAAAACTGATAGTAACTGATACCCACCTTTCCTAGGATTTGCCATCCAGCCTCCTTTGTGACATCAGCAGCCCTGAGTCACCTCTGAGGCTTGTATATGGGCCGAGGGGATAACCTGTCTGGGATGGGAAGAGGGGCACATGTGAATGCATCATGATATCCACAAGTGTCATGACGTCAGCCCACCCATGTGACTGCTGAGTGCAATCATAAGCCTCAGTGGTGAACCTGGGGACACTCTGTCTTTACAGAAGAGGCCGACAGGGATTTCCAGGAATGACCAATGGACGCCGCAGCAAAGCCTTTTAGAGGCCTCTGGGATCAGAAGACACTTAAGAGTATGATTTATGGGTGGCGAATTTCAAAAATCTCTGGTTTGGCTGAATCTTAAAATTCATCCTGAATTCAGTTGTAAACTGGTTCATTCGTCCCCGGGCCTGATGTAGGAGCTTTATATGGCTGCTGATAGGTCTGTTCATGTATGTGAGGGAATCAGACACTCATCCTATGGCAGTTATGTAAAAGGATTTTCCTTTTCTACCTTTTTATTTTCAGAATCTGGAGTTCTTTTGTTTGTTTTTCATGCAAACTTCTTTGGTATGGAGGTGGTGGTTCGGCTCTGTGGGCCGTGCAGTGTCCAGGCTGTGGTACTCAATGACAAATTCCAGCTACCTGTGTTTTTGGTAGGTGAATGCAGAAAATGATATATGTACCCTTATATGTATATCTGAAACTTTAATCTGTCAGGTCTCTTACATTCTTTTATATAGAGGCATCATGAAATAGAGGGCGAGAGAGAGGTGCTGAAGTCAGTTATGTGTTTGGTTTAGGAGAGGTTGTCAGTCCTGCTTCTCTCTCCCTTTCGTAATGTCTCTTCCTGTATATGTATATAGAGAGATGTCGGTCACGGCACAGGGCAGGTATATGACATCTGAGTACTTTCCATTCCCATGTGACTTCAGTGGAGGATTTCATTATGACATCTTGGAGCAGGACAGAACCTTCTCCATAGTCATCAGAACAGAACGGAGCATCAGATATCCCATCGGAAGAGCCTCAGCCTGTACACTCTTGTTGTGTGCACGAGGCCTTACTTTCTCCATGGAATCTTGGCAGCTTATTAAACGATTTATGCATGAAGATACAAATTCTAGAAAACTAGATATATATCCCCAGACTCAGGGCACCTATGATTGACAAGAAATGGCTGACAGTTGTGTAGCAGAGCTGCGTCTGATACTGTCTTCTCTTCTATTACAGGATGCTAACTTTATTTATTCTTTCAGCCCTGTTCCTGGGGCTAATAAACTTTTTATAAGACTATCTGAGGTACCCACTGCAAAGGTAAGCTGCTGCCATGGGGCTTTCTTGGGTTATTTCCAATTCCATGCATTTTCAGTGTTCATTTGTTAAATGTTGTCCTAGTAAGGCTAGATTCACACACGGCATCTCCTGCACAGATTCTGCCTGCTGTTCATTCCAGTGGGGGCAGACGCCTAGTTTTTGCTAGCAGAAAAAGAACAAGCTTCCTGTTTGATCTTCGGACAGAATCCACCTGAAACTCTCACTGAAATGAATGGGCACAGGAAATTACAAAGCCAATTCTGCTTGGCAGTTCCTGCTGCAAAACCGCTGTGTGACCCTAGCGCTGTGTGACCCTAGCTTATAGGACCGCCTAGTACCCTGCCTGGTTGGCCTGACAGTAGTGTTTGCTTCCTAGGGGCCGCACTTTGTAAGTTGCTTTTGGACATATCCCTAGAAGTGCGTAGAATAACATCCTCTAAATTAGTGTTTCTCAACCTTTTAATACCAAGCACCCCTTAGTCACAAGAAATGTTAGGCTGTGTTCCAAAATCACGGCATCCACATGAGGATAATACCCCACCTGCATCTCCTGTCCTGTACACCTCTTGGGAGTAGGAAGTCTGCTTATGAGCTCACGTGCTGCTGCTCCCTACAAACCAGCAAGGAAGGTCTGGTGAAGTCTATGGAGAGAAATGGCACCAATTAGCTTGTGTGCCCCTCAAGGCTGTGGTGTGTACTGCACCCTGAGATCCACTGCTGTAAATAGTTCAGCTACTGACCGGCCATGAGTGTGTCTGACGACCATTGCAGTCTTGTGTATCCTTTCCTTTATCTGTTCCATAAAATCGGCCATGTTGTAGTAGCCGCTCCGTGTTTCTCTGTGTCACAGACTTATCATCACTTTTCTGTTTTTTAGGTGAAGCTGCTGGTTTGTGCATACAGAGTACAGCCACATTAACTGACAGGTGACAGCGGCTCTCTCCAGTTTAGTGACTGCCCCTTTCCTGAACAGTAAAAATAATAAAGGGACCAGTCTGGCCGGACTGCCCATCCCCCGTGTTTTTACTAGAAGTACAATGTACAGTAGAATATTTTATTTGAAGGTCATTCCTGTCACCGTTTCTGTGCTGGGGTTCATTTTAGTTTGTGTGTTAGTACAGAGGACACCGGACCACAGGAATCTTCTCCAGTCCACTAAACCTCTGTCATATTATTTTTTCTTTTAACCAACCAATATTGTGGACTAGGCATATTTCCTTTCAGCTATGTCTGCATTGGAGTTTGCGTCTTCGTACCGTTCACTCCGCACACATCGGTCATGTGACTAATGGCCTCTGTGCTGCTCATCATGGAGTCTGTTACCACCATCACTGAAACTTTGCACAGACAGAAATTTGTGGGCGGTGGAGGCCTCAGTGACAGTTCCATGAGAAGAAAGGACTATGTAGTTTGTATATAATATATAGGAGGCTGGTGCTCGCAGACGGCTTTGCTTTTGCTGTGCGAGTGAGTGAAGAGGACATGTATACAGAGATATAAGATGAGTTCTCATCTTGGCCCTTTATCACATCTAATGTAAAAAAAATATTTCCACAATGTGGAATAACGCATTATAGTGTCTGTATTTTGCAGCTTCCTATCTAATAAAATATTGAAGACGATATTTAACGTTACCTGCTATAGTAAATGTTTTATTGAAACTACTAGTAATGTCTCAGAGCGAGATATTACCAAAATGAGTTTTGACTGCTGAACGTGAAATGCTGCAAACATGGTAAGTACCGTATGGACTGTCCGCCCTGCACAGCTCCGAGATATTGTCTGTGTCACAAGCAGATATAGTGACTCCGGGTTTATGGGTACGAGTTTCATATGCTCACTGACTTTGATTTTGTCTTTGAAATACGCACTAAATGTTTTATTTTGACGAGATATTTCCGGTTCTAGATGGATCAGGGTTTCTTTTGTGAATATCAATAGTTTATATTTTTGTATAATAGTATATTAGACTACACGTGATTTTTTTTTTTTTTTTTTTTTTGTACAGTGCTTTGGAAAACCTGTAACATGCCTGACCATATTACAGATCTGGTTAATTAAATTACAAGAAGAAAAAAAATCTAAAATTTTTACCTGTAAAATCTTTTTCTAGCAGAGTTCATTGGGGCACACAAGTGGCTGGGTATAGCTGCTGCCAATAGGAGGTGGATAATAAGCCAAAAGTGTTATAGAACGGCTACTCAAGAGTTCACTGAAAGAATTTAAGAAGCCAAAAAATAAATCGAAAACATAACAATGAAACCAAATGATAAAAAGGGACAACAGCCCTATACTCGATGTCCTGCCATATTGCCTACTAACATTATAAATGTGAACGTTTGTGTGTTCGTTACTCAATCAGGCAAAAACAGTTGAACGGATTTGGATTAAATTTGGCACATAGCGACAACCTGTCAGCTAACTGCACTTTGCTGATAGCGCCTGGTCTGTTCTCTCTATGTAAACACACAGATAACACTGAGTCCATTCTGTACAAGCATCTGCATAATTATCAGATTTGTATAAGTGTTCTGAGTCCTGTTCATCCAGAAGGAGGGAGGCAGCGTGCTGAGACACTGAGATGGGAAAACCCTCTTTAAAGTTAAAATAATGTAGGGATTACATACTGTGAAAAGCAAATATATAGCTATATTAAAAAAAAACACTAGGGGACTCTGCCTCAAAGTCTGAGTTTAGTCCCCTTCTGTCATATTCCACACTTGTACTCTTCAGGCTGGTGATGGCGTCCCTTTGATCAGTACCTGCCTAACTATGACTTCTAGAGTACTCTGGACCCTCACAGCCCCTTCAAGGTTTGAGCTTTGTGGCTGTTTTCAGAGGTCTGTTTCTTAGTGCTCTGTTCTACCTGCATTGGTTAATGCACCTGAAACAAGTGTTAGACTGAGCATGTAAAAGTTCCTGGTTCATTGAGTAAGCAACTGACTCGCCTTCCAACAACTTCTCTCTCCAATACTTGGCTGTAGTGCCTTTTTTCAGTGACTACCAGGACAAGCAGGTGAGCTGAGCCACCAAAGCCTTCAGCTGTCTTTGGTAATGCTCACATCCCCTTTGTTTGTTTGTCTTAGGGTGAACTATGCCTGACCAGAAAGCTCCAGCAAGGCATCTCCACTAGATTGGTTTGGGAGAAGCCCTTGCCCCTTCTGCTGTGCCCAGAGGCCTAAGGGAGATTTCTATTAAAGTCTGCATTGGTTCTGTAGACTATGGTTCCCCATCAGTTTTCCGGCATTATGGGCCAACAAAGTCTGTACAGTCAGCCAGCTCCAGCAAGACTTTTCTACGATAGCTTAGAATGTGCTTTTATTCTGCTGCTTAGTCTTTTCAGGTCCCCAAATTTCTCATCTAATGTTGGAGTTTGCCCGTTGTGTGGTTAGTGCTATTGCTGTTTGCTCCACTACTCTCTCAGTTCCTGGGGCACTGGCACCATTTCCCAGTAGTACTGTTATTGCTCTTTGTTTATTGGTTTGGACAGATTCTTGGCTGAGGTTCCTCAGGTCATTTTGTGACTTGGGGGCTTTTATTCCAGCCCTGTCAGTTTCACACCTTCTGAACCCTGTAGTTCTTCCACTTCTTTAGCAATTTCCAGATGAGAGCTCTGAACTTGATGATGGCATTTCTGGACTTGGGCCTACTGTCTTTTAACAACATCCTTGATACTGGTTTCCGTGATCCATTCTGCTGGTCCTACAAGTGTGACAGTGCTATTATCCTACTTGTTGCATCATGAGGACTGCTATGGTCCTGGACAGATAGTCATAATGCACAGACATGTTGTAGTGCGGGGAGAGTTGTGTTGTGGGGAAGTCTAGAGCTGCCATATTGGCAATATGACTTGAGGTTTCTTCCCAAGAGGCAAAAGAACCTGTAACAGCTTGCCAGGCCTCTACTTGTCTTTACGTGCCTGTCTACTGTGGAAACTATGTGTGTACACCAAGTATCACCATATCGACGTCCTTATTTGTATGAGCTCTCAGACAGAATATCACATGGTTGGATAGTGTGTTTATTGGAGTCTTCTTTAATGAAGAAAAGCGTTAGGGTTAAATACACAAAAAAATAAATCTGTAATTAGCATCACATGACAGGTCATAAAACTGCAGAATAAGCTTTGGCATGTAGCTATTGAGTATGTCCAAAGAGTCATGTCCTCCACAAAAGTAGATTTCAGGATGAACCATGGACAATGCCCTAGCAAGGAATATAAGATGTTCACTGACATCATTCCCTCAGCACAGGAAAGACATTCTAGGGTTTCATCTCTACCATTCTTTCACAAGCGTCCTTCACCTCCATCTACATACTGCTGAAGTTGTCTTCTGGGAGTTTACCCACACCTCAGTGGCCTCTGACTTTATTCCCATTGATAGGACATGTCCCTGTCCTCCCTCCAGGGGCGGCTTGGAGTTCTTTATGCCTGGAGGAAGATTTAGGCCGGCCATGCTAACTTCTCAGGCAAAGGATTTTTTTTTTTTTTTAATTGTCCTCTCATGATCATGGTGTTCAGGCTGGAGGCTGTACCTTGACACTGCATACCAACCTGAGGGTCTTTGTCCTATTCATGCCTTCAAGTTCCCAGTATTAGAGTTACTGAAAATCCTATCCTTCTCCTCAGCTGGTGTTGGAGTAGTTTCTTGTTGCTTCTCTTGAGTAGTATAGCTCCTCTAAGCTCCTGAGTGGTTCCCCACTTCCACTTGGGGCTATAGACTCAAGGAAATTAGGCCCAGGGGTTTCGCCTCTCACTTTAGTACTTAGTACAAACCTCCACAAACCTGTGAAATGAGAATCAAGTTTGCCAAAATAGTTGGACACCACGCCACATCAAAGGGATATCACTGCATATTGCAGTTTTATTTATTTTTTATTTAACAATAGTTTTTTCTATTTTTCATTAACCACACATTGATTTGGAAAACTGTTTTTATTCATTTTTAACGTGTTTTACAAGGAGAATGAAGTGGTAGTAACTATTCTCCATTAACAGAGCCATTGAATAGATTTGTTAAAGATTGAGGTCAAACCACAGAAAGACCAAACTAACATTTAATTTTCAAATTCAGTTTATAAGTTTACGTAACATTTATGAAAATATCTTTGAAAAAATAATTTAAAATAGACATTTCCCTCACAATACAATGTAGAAAAACATATGCAAGCAGTCGTCTTCATCTGTTAGTGTTGTCATGGTCTATTCCAGTAATGCCAGTTACCTGTAAAAAAACAAAAAATAATTCTCTAAATATTCAATCTGAATACAGAACAGTGGATTTTACTAGAACCATGTAAATGTAAAACTGTGCTGCTTGTGAAAGAGAATGGGATAGTTATGCAATCACTATATTATGCAATATGGAAGCCATACATACTGTATATAGTGCCATGCCTTTCCTTTAATTAAAAACAAAAATGACATTACATAATGTAACCGCTATATACCCCATATTCAGGAGCGGGTTAAAATAAGCAATACTAACAAAAAAAAAAAAAAAACACCTCTCAGACAGTCAAGCACAGTCATAGCTAGACATGAAGACAGAGTTTCAGCCTTCAAGAAGTACCATAAGGTAAAAAGTAGTCTGTTCAAAATGGGATCATAAGCTTTGTGTCAGCTTATTAATAAAGAGAGAAGAAACCCTCAGTGTCAACTAAAGCATTAAAAATACATTCAGCAGCTTTCTAACAGGTCTCTTAGATTCACAAAGGTTCCATATAAAGAATAGAGATGAGCGAATATACTTGATCGAATACCTCCGCTGCATAGCTCCTGGCGGCAGGGAAGGTAGGAGGGGCAGTAAAAATTTGAAGCCTCGAAAGTCTTTTTGCACCGGGAGCTATGCAGCGCAGGTATTCAATAAAGTATATTCACTCATCTCTAATAAAGAACCCTGGAGACAACCTAATATAACTATTCAACACCATGTAGTGGTCTATCATAGTGGGGAGTATAACACCTCACCAGGTTTAAACTCCATTCATAAGATTCTGTATATATGTGTAAGGTCTGTGTCTTAAGTTTGCCTGAGAAGTTTCATTCCTTACTATACAGTTGGTCCTGCACAGCTTGAGTGTTTCTGGCAGGGTGACTACTCTTAGTGAAGCTGACCACTGTCACCATCACTGGGAAGATATGGCACTTGGATCAACAATATCTCTCTCATACATAATGTATATTAGCACTAGAGATGAGCGAACAGTAAAATGTTCGAGATTCGATATTCGTTTCGAGTAGCCCCTCAATATTCGACTACTCGAAACGAATCCTATTATAATCTATGAGGGGAAAATGCTCATTTCAGGGGTAGGCAACATTTGATCAAATTACACTTACCAAGTCCACGAGTGAGGGTCGGGCTGGATCCTCCGTGCAGTCTTCTCCGTGCAGCATCCCCTGGCTCTGAATTCACTCCGCCAGGCATCGGGCCTGGGCAGAGCCGACTGCGCATGTCCGCACTACAAGCGGCATGCGCAGTCGGCTCTGCCCAGGCCCGATGCCTGGCAGAGTGAATGAAGAGCCGGAAGACGCCGTGGGCAAGCTGCACAGAGAAGACTTCTAAAGGTAGGAGAAGAACCAGCGTTGATTGGCTGACTGTATAGCATTCACCCAATCAATGCTGGTTCTGCATCGAACTTTTCCATTCGAATAGCAAGTGGTACTCGATCGAGTACGAGTATTTCTAATACCATAGTATTCGATCGAATACCTACTCGATCGAATACTACTCACTCATCTCTAATTAGCACTAGTCTCCTCTTATGACCATAAAACGATCACCAATTTATATTGAAAATGGGGGCTGTGGCACAGTTTGTTATCCACCAAATCAAATACTCTGCTGAATCAATAACTGCAGAGTGCCAGACCTCCACTGCCATCCCCAGCAGCACAAATTGTGTACCAAGAGCTTCATAGTGAGGGTTTTCAAGTAGCTACATCTGAACGTCAAACATCAGATCGAGTGGTGTAAAGCACTGAGCCGCCACTGGACTCCTGGGCTGTGGACACCTGATCTGTGGAGTAACATTATACTTCTCTATCTGAAAGTCTGACGAAAGAGTCTGGGTTCAACAAATGTCTGAAGAACTTTACGTACCTGTCTGCACTGTGTCAACTCAAGTCTGGTGGAAGATGTTTTAATGGGTTGGCCTTGAAGGTTTCAACGAAGAGAAACCCTAATACTTCAGCATATCAAGACATTTTGGGTAACTGTATGCTTACAGCTTTGTGAGAACGGTTTGGGAAGGTCCTTTCCTGTTGCAACTTGGCTGTTCAAAATCAAAAGGTTCACAAAGCCATGATTGGGCAAATTTGGTGTGGAAGAACAAGAGTGACTCACAAAGACCCCTGATCTCAACACCAAAAAACTCAGCAGGCCCTCACATCCAACATCAATATCTGAACGACATTTTTTTTGCTCTTCATAATTCATACCTGAACAGCATAAGCACTGCTGAAAATCCCTCTGTGAACGGTTCTGATCGGTTTACACAAAAGTTACAATTTCTCCTTTACCCGCCGGCATCAATTGAGAAGCTGCCCTGAAAACGAGAATACACAATGTAAATCACAAAGCAAATCTTAAGGCAGTTCAGAAGTTTCTGATGTACAGAAACTGGATGAATAATTCCACAAAACTCTACGCATCAGAGGAGGACTACGAATATTTTAATGTCTTGTGCCTCAGAATTTAATGACCAAATTACTTTGAAATTTTACATTTAAATTTTTTTTTTTTTAATATAGTATTACTACCTGCACTAGATATCTGTATCTAAGTATACAACACAAAATTACAGATGCAAATTGTTTAATAAATTCTGTATTATTTCTAATTCTTAATCTGTACTGGTCTGTCTTAGGCAAAATGTATTATTAATGAAGAAAAGCTGATGGCAATAATGTGCTCAACAAGACTCATGTACAAGAGTATTAACAAATGAAGGACTATGAAAAGTTGTGTTTAATAGTACAGGATACAATTTCTTTCAAAACCTGTAATGATATCCTAGTTAGGTTACAGTTTAGGATAGAAAATGGATGTTTCAAGAACAACCACTAGGTTGCAAAAAATACATTTTTATGTATGGCCAGATCAATCTTCTCCAACAGTAAAATAAGTGTTTGACAGATTTTCTAATTTCCTGCTGCACCGAACTCTTGTTGAACGATGAAATAAAAGATACAAAAACACAAAAATTTCAATATATGTATACAAATGCAGTATAGCCTTAGTAGTCATATGATCGGATGTATACATTGAATATTAATACTTCATATTACTAATTGTAGAAATGCTGTATGTATGTAAGGGACAGTAAGTATTAAGCTGAAATCCTCACATTAAAGCAAAAGAAATCGACCAATAATTTGTGCACTTTTTTTTTTTTTTAAATCTATAGTATGAAGCTTTAAGGAATTATCCAATGGCTCTTTTGCAAATATCAAATACAGAAATTGACAACAGAAACTTATGGTTGATTTGTAGACATAAGAAGTTTGGCTTATCAGATGAACAGAGAAGAAAAACTACTCCCTGCTAGCACTGGGCGAATTTACCTGGATTAGGATTAACAACAATTTAGGCCGCACCGCCATTTAAAAGTCACATCCAGGGGCAGATTATAATAAAAACAAAATGGTTTGTAGCCCAGGGACCCAACAGAAAGTAATTGCCCATTTGTATTAAGTGACTACAGAGGCCAATCGCAGGCCTAAGGGGTTCCTGATGTCATTCAGGAGACCAGAAGAGGTCTGAAGGAAACAAAGACCCATGCAGGAGCCCAGGGGAGGAGAGTAACTCTTTTTTATGTCTGCTTAACTCCCACTGGCCCCCACTTATAAGTGGAGAGACCCCAGAGTATAATAGAAATGCTAGTTCAGACTTGTTCCGTCCAAACAAAACTACAGATAGAAGCTCAGAATACTGTAATAAGTGAACCAAAACAACACATTGGATAACCGGATTTATTGTCGTTTCGGTTATTTTTTGATTAATTGCTCAGCTTTACTCTCCTACCAGCTGAGAAAGAATTGAAGTATCACAGCTTACAGGATAACCTCGAGTTAAGAGACCACATAATAGGGAGTGAAATCAGGCCATGTGTGAAGATATAAAAATGTAAGAATAATAAACCAATGAAACTTCGTGTCACAATTCTTTTTAAAACAGATGTAATATTAGCTTCAACTTTATCTTCAGTATTGATTTGTATGTATTTTGGGGCAAAAAAAAATATATTTTTTTTTTAATTATCCAAATGATCTTTTAGTCCCACATTGCGAAAATGCAGCATTTTTTTGCTGTGTTCTACAGTATCTGCAAAGTGAATTAGATTCTGGCTAATCCCATCCACACGTTGCAGATAAATAATCCACTGTAGAAGAGTTGAGTTTTTGAAAATCATAGTATGTCAATTATATCTGCTGAAACGTTGGCATTTTCCCTAAAGTTTTAAATAGGGAAGAAAATCTACTAAGGGCTTGTTCACATCAGTCCGGACGTGAGCTTTTTATGCTCTCCGCCGCGAAATCGGGTTTTTTAATCCGGACACAGAGTCGGACATGCAGTACTCTGTGTCCGGATAAAAAAAATCCGGTTTCGCGGCGGAGAGCATAAAACGCTCACCGCCGCACCCGGTCTGTGCTTTCCGTCTTCTGGCATGCAGAAGACGGAAAGCACAGAACGGAAAGAAGAACGCAGGTGTGAACCTAGCGTCAGAAAGACTTTGCAAAACATCTGCGGAAAAAAAAAACGTTATGTATTTTCTCTGCTTTTTTTTTTTTTTTTTGCAGCGTTTTGCTCCGTGGGGCCTTAACTTTGATGTGGCAATAATTCCACTTAAAGTAAAGTTTTGATCTGGTCATGAACCAGCCTAAAGCTTAAGATAAAGAGATTATTTTTTTGTTTAGGTGCAGATTTCTGTGGTTATTTTTGAGCCATAGCAGGAGGGGAGTCAATAGGAAGGAGAAGTACAAGTCTTTTCTTTAGATTTCCCATTCGAGCAGCTCCTCACTTGGTCTCAAAAAAAAAAAAAAAAAAAGCAACAAAAACTCAATAAGTCTTCAGCTTAAAAGAAGCTTGAGAGCAGTAGAGGAGGGGACTACAGAATGATCCATCAGAAGAATATCACAGGAAAAAAACAAAAAGAATTTACTACAAACTGTGGCTTCTATTCATTTAGTTAGAAAATTGCAATTGAAGTTTAAGTGTAGACAGGTAAAGTCAAGTTCGCCTGCTCCAGGAAGAACTGAAAAATATAATGAATTCTCAGACTGATAAACAGAGGTGTGATATAGAACCTGAAGTACAATGAGGTCCTACAGATTGCATAATAAGACTGGTATAAAAATAATAATACAGCTTGCGTGCTGCCATCATACCTTTGGTTTACGCAAGTATATGAGCTTCCAACAACCTATTTTTATCACGGTCAAGTTTAACTGGAATCTACTACAACATATTAAACTTCAAGACATTTGATACCTGAAATTTGCATTAATTTGTTGAGATTTTAAAGGCATCATGGTTGCCGTGCTACAAAATATGAGAATATAAAACCCAAAAGGAAAAGTATTAATTCAGATTGTGCAAGGCAGCAGTTACAGTAATGCCTACATAATATTTAGTACTTGTACAAAATTTATTTTTGATTTTTAGTGCTGATACTGCGCAAGGTCAGACCTACAACCATATGGATTTACGTGTCTGTATGCCACAAGTGGATCTTGTTCACACAAAGATCTTTTCTGTATACAAAACTATATGGAAATCCATTTATAAACATACAGAACACACACACTCTACCCCAAACTCCGAACTAAACCAAACTTACACTTAATCATTTGAAAATGAATGTATATTGCGACAATCGCCAATTGTTTAAATCCTATTTGTATGTTTATTTAATATTTTACATTTTTCTCATTTATATAGAAAAGAAGTGTATATATATAATTTTTCAGTTTTTTGACTACACTTCCGCTTTTCAGCTGTGGATCACTGCTGTTCTGATCACTTTTCAGCTGTTTTCATTCTCATCACAGGCTGGATTAGAAAGGAATTTACCGCTTATAGTGTGTGTGTGTCTGTCTGTGTGTCTCTATGTGTGTGTATCATCCCATAGAAGTTATTTGCAGACACAAGTTGTCAGTCTCTTCGCGGCTGATGTAAAGCATATCTCTGACCCACAATCAGATACAGAAAATAATCTTTAATCAAAAAAATAATAATGTGTCACTATTATGGTCTTAGCCAATTTAAAAATTGTGACAGAACACCGGAGTCAGTCTTGACCAATTTGGGTAAAATTGGAAAAAAAAATAAATGTTACAGACTCCGGCTGCAAAGTAAAATTATTTTGAATTATATAATCATTCACATTGTACAACTAATTCAATGGATGGTTTGTTGGACATTTACTTGCATAGGAATCAGTCACTGGATTTTTAAACAAATTATTTTTCTTGACCTTGAAGAATAGGAGACAGAGTCCGCTATGGTGGAGTAGGAGTTGGTGGTTTGGCCGCATTCCACTGTTCTAACATTGTATAGTGAACACTCACGGTTTGAAGAATAGCAGTGTAGAAACACACCTCAGTAAACTTTCTGTAGTATTATGTCATATACCTATTATATCATAATTATTAGAAACTTGAATTATGAAAATGCGGAAATCATTTAAAATCAACAGAAAAATACCCAAAACCTACAGCACGAAACACAAAACTATGGGATAGAGATATTAGTATTGAATGATCAGAAATTATATGATAAACTTTAAAGACAAGAACAACTGATGCTTTAGGTATTCTGAAGTATTCCACCCAAAAGACTGAGAATCATGTATTAAGAACTTGCATACAGATTTTCTGGTTATGTTAAATACAAGAAAAAAATAAAATAAAAGTTCAAAAGGTGAAGTCGTTAAAAAAAAATAAAAATTGTGTTAAAACATTACATAAGAAAATGGTATTACCTTCCAAAATCCCTTCTAAGTTGGTTTCAGACACTCAAGGCTACCATGGTATATGGCAGTATATCTGGAGTGCAGCAAATTCTTATGAACTTCAACATTAACTTTCACAGAGGATAAGCTAAAACAAATAATTCATTAGAATAGTTCAGAATGAGAATAGGAAGAGTTTCTTACATAGATATTTTATAGTAGTCATGCCACAGACATGTAATATATGTTATGTATTAAGTGCGTAGGATCCTCAAATAGTATCAGAGGTAATTAACACAATGGACAATGTATCTAAAAAGTGACACCATGAGCAGAATTTACTAGTCTTCTGGTACTGAGAGAAGACTACTGTGTTCCTCCGAAAAGAAGATAGGGGTTTATATTATTTTTTTTGCTCCAAAAAATAGGTTAGGGAATATTTTTAGGGGATGTCTTTTTTTCCATGAACAACAATCCACTCACCAGACCCCCCTTACACCCTAAACAATTCTGCAAGTGCCAATAGTGAATGGGCCCTCACACAAACAAGTTTTTTTTTTTTTTTTTAATGCAGATTGTGAGCCCCATATAGAGATCACAATGTACATTTTTCCCTATCAGTATGTCTTTGTAGAGGGAGGAAATCCACGCAAACACGGGGAGAACAAAAACTCCTTGCAGATGATGTTCCTGGCTGGATTTGAACCCAGGACTCCAGCAGTCTCGCACACACATCTGAGTCACTTGAGGGGCATCACGGTGGCTCAGTGGTGTAGCCTTGCAGCACTGGAGTCCTGGGTTCGAATCCTGCCAAGGGCAACATCTGCAAGGAGTTTGTATGTTCTCTCCGTGTTTGTGTCGATTTCCTCCCATATTCCAAAGACATAATAGGGGGGAAAATGTAGATTGTGAGCCCTATATGAGACTCACAATCTACATTTGGGAAAAAACCAAAAAAACGAATCTGAGACACTCCAGTAAAAGGTGTATTACGGTCAGGTCCCGTGTCATTGCATCAGTGTTTCACTGTAGCCAAGTGTAGCAGTTTGTGGCCCCTGGTGACCGAAAGTAGCCACAACGGAGTAATGCCAGCAGGACAAGCTGATCTGTGTGTGAGAGGCCAGCAGTAGCGGTATACAACTCTTATTATGGTGGAGAAATACCTTACTAATGCCATCTTCTACAGATAGCTCACTTAATATCTATGTCTTTTCTTTGGGGGGTATCCACTTTCCTTGATGAAGGGTCTACTGTTATCAGTTCTACTGTATTCTGTTTATAGTTTTACATTTATGGCTGCTTGGACAATTTTTTTTTTTAAATGGAGTGTACCTAGGGCTTATTTTCAGAGTAGGGCTTATTTTAGGAGTAAGGCTTTTATTACAAGCAGACACCAAAAATCCTGAAAAATCATGCTAGGCTTATTTTTGGGTTATATGTTATTTTCAGAGAACTACTGTAGTTAGACGAGGTTCTTACTTTTTTGCTAGCTTGCCTTAGGGCGGGATCACATCTGCGCCCGTGCGCGCTTTAAAGGGGCTCTATCATTGAGAAAAGTCATTTTTAACTAATCACATCCTTGCATAGCCCTTAGAAAGGCTATTCCACACACACCTTTAGTATGTAGATTGCCTCAGCGGTTTCTGAATAAGTCCATTTTTATTCATATGCTAATTAGACTAGTGCACGATGCATAGTGCACCCCTTTGTTATTGTTTCCTATGCACAGGCTGCTGCTGATGACTCAGCTTCCTGTTTGCACACACACATAGGAGATAATAGCAGAGACGAGTGCTGCTGGGAACTTCCTGTGCTGGATGGAAGCTCATTAGCATATGAATAAAAACGGACTTATTCAGAAACCACTGAGACAATTTACATACTAAAGGTAGGTGTGGAATAGCCTTTCTAAAGGCTATGCAAGGATGTGATTAGTTAAAAATGACTTTTCCCAATGATAGAGCCCCTTTAAGCAATCCTGCTGGGTCTTCATCTTTTGCACAGAGAAATTGGACAGGGGACGCAAACCTGGCAGTCAGTTTGCAAACCAAGTGAATGGGTTTGAAAAGTGAGCGCCCATGAGCGTTTTGTACCTGTTCACGGCAAAACTGTTTTTTTTTTTAACCGAACACAAAGTCGGAGATGCAGGACTTTGTGTCAAGTTAAAAAAAAACGGTTTTGCCGCGGACAGGTGCAAAACGCTTACATGTTAAAATGAGCGATCACATACAGTACAAGGTATGTAGCCTTAAAAATCCATGTTTGATATATCGCCATATATAAACAAAAACAAAGATACATTCACTGGGTTGGCGAGTTTGTTTTGACTTAAGTAGCTGAATAGACCTGGAATGGTACTAGATGTGAAAAATGCTAAATCTATACACAATCATCATTACGGATGTTAACGTTTTTCCTCTCCTTTTTCAGATATCCCCTTTATTAGTTATTTCACATACCTACACCACACACTTACTACACAAATACATCACTGTTTAAGATTCAATTTGTCATTGGATTTAAAAAAAAAGGGCACAATGAAGTAAAATGGCAATATCACAAGAAGTGCTCGCCCACCACAGTACAATTAAAGACGTGAGAACAGCTCTGTGTATATAGAATGGTTCAATGAGAAATTGTCTAGACTCATCAGAAGAGCCTGCAACCCCAAAATATTGTGTGTATTGCCAAAAAGGAAAAGAAGAAATTAAAAATATTCTGAGATATTGCAACTTGTTTGCATTCCATGATATTGAGGTATTCTTTTCTAGCTAAACTTTATACATGACCTATTAAAATACCAAAAAGTTTTTGTTCAGAATATATGATCAACAGCCAGGATAAAATTAAGCAGTATTAGTGCCTCCCAGGGACCAGGAATAACATGGAAACTGTAGGCTAGTAAGTCTAACATTGGTGGCAAGTAAAATATTTAAAGAAGTTTTTTTTTTTTTTTTTTTTTTTTTTTTTTTTAAGAGATTCTATCTGGAGTATCACATTGAAACTAACCTTACAACATCCAGTCAGCGCAGGGTCCTGTCAGACTAATCTAATCAGTTTTAGCCTGAACCTTGGCAATCCTGTGGACATGGTCTATCTGGATTTTACAAAGGCGTTCAATACTATACCACATATATAAGGTTGTTCTACAAAATGAGAATGTTAGGATTGGGGGGGGGGGGGGGGAAAATATACACATTAGGCTCACAACTGGTTCAGTGATAATAAACGGAGGACGTAGGTCAATGGAAAGTACTGGGTCACGTATACAAAAATAAACTTAAAGTGGTTACACTAATCTAAACAACCCCCTCCTCGACCACCTTTCTAAATTTATCAAAAATGTTTATTTACCTGTCACTACTACGTACATACATGTCTCTATTCCTGCGGTACGGGTCCTCCCTATTGTTGCAGCGATTCTCTGTGCTCTTCAGCCAATTATCCACCTCTACCACGCAACTCCCACGCCTGTGCAGAAGAGGTGGCTCGTTGGCTGCAGAGCACAGAGAATCGTGCAAGCCTGCAGTCAGCAAAGAAGAATGGGTCGTCCTGCAGAGGAAGAATGTAAGGAAGTGAGGCAAGTTTATAATGAAGTCTGGGGCTGAGCTGAGTAGGTAGGGAAGGGCTAGTAGTGTGTGGGATAGCTAGAGAGACAGGGAGGGGGTTATGGTAGAGAGGGAGAAAGGAAGGAGGGGGAGTGATGGGAGGGAGCTACTGTGGAAGTTACATATTAGGAAGCTGAACCCTGTAAACAAATGCAGAAAATACCATGAGCTCCCTGAAACACCCACAAATCACTTGAAACACTGCTAAAGGTATATGGGTGCATTTATTAACCCATTAATAGCACTAAGACTTTTATTTATAAAAAAAAAAAACTTTTGACTAGAAAACCCCTTTAATAATAAATTACTGGGTAAGACTACCGCTGAGAGAGACTTGGGAATTTTGGTGGACATTAAGCTTACTTTAAGCAACCAGTGCCAGGTAGCTGCTGTCAAGGAATATAAAATTATGGGATGCATCAAAAGAGGCAAGTATGCTCATGACAAGAACAGAGTTATACCTCTATATAAATCACTTGTATGACTAAACAGACTACTGTGTGCAATTGTGGACCTAGTGTACAAAAAAAAAAAAAAACCACATAGCTGAACTAGAGAGAGTGCAGAGAAGGGCCACCATGATTTATACAGGGAATGGGTGGAGTACAGAGCCAAATTAACAAACTTGGGGTTATTCAGTTTAGAAAAGAGACAGCTACAGGGAGATCAAATCACAATGTACTAATACATTAAGGGACAGCACAAAGACCTTCCTAATGATCTTTATACTCAAACTGGTGACAGTGATAAGGGGACATCATCTACACCTAGAGGAAAAAACATTGTCCCAGCATCATAGACTTTACTGTAAGAGTAGTGAGGCTATGTTTCTCAATGACAGAGGATGTGGTGATGGTTAGTTTATTTTGCCTCTCTCGAAAGGAATAATATTACAGGTTATGGGTGCTAGACGTTTGGTGAAGACAAGTTAATCCAGGGTTTTATAATATCTGGATTTGGAGTCAGGGTTTTTTCTTTCCCCAGACATGGGACAACTAGGGTTTTGGGGGTTTTTTTTGCCTCTCTCTGGGAAGGCACTGTAGGGTTATAAGGTTGGACTTGACGGATCTGTGTCTTCATCCAACCTCATCTATTGTTCCAAAAAGTTGCACAGCTGCAATCACTTGCTGTGTGGAGGGGAACAAAAAATTTTTTTTTTTTCAAAAAATAGACAATCTACAGTGGTGGTAAGTTTGAGATCTCAGACACTGAAAAACCTAAGAATAAATAAAAACATAATTATGGTCTTAAGTACTACTAAATCTGTATCAGCAAATCTGTTAAAGTAGCAAGAAAACAGTACATTAAGAATGCAACAATCAAAAAGTCATATAGAGGATCTGTGGATAATGAATACTCTACATCCAAAATGAATGCACAAAAATTATAAATTATTTCAATTGGGTAAAGTTCAGGTGTTTGGGCAGTTTTTTTTTCCCCATTCATCCTTTGCCGTTTTTAACGCAACACCTGGTTTGGATTGAATATGTTTTTTTTTCTTAAATCCAATTTTTGCATGATTCAAGGAGCACAAAACTTTCATATGAGCAATGGAAAAAAGTATATGATCTTACTAAAATTAAGTTTATTCTAATATACAGTGGTGTAACTTTGAACTATACATAAAAATCTCTTCAAAGTCACAGATCCATAATGATCACGTATATGACGCATACACTCTTTAGAGTCTAAATATATGGACTACGATGTATATTCATACAATACTACATACATTATGTTACACTACAGTTTAACAGTATGATTATTCATGAGTAAGTCTGCTTATGCTTAAATATTCTTTATATTTTATAATTCCCCTTTTACATTTACAGCCTTGTGAGTGACGAGTCAGATCATCTGCAAGCATTTCTAATGTTCAGTTTATACCAAACTCCATTGGCATGGGACCTAGACAACTGACTGGTCTTATGGATAAAAAAAAAATTAAAAAAAATTCATAATAGACCTTGGCATACCCCAATATACTGTTTTCCAAAACATGGGTTGCTATCCCCTGGAGGGTTGTTTAAAGGATCTCCAGGGAACGTAAACCAAGTTTTGTTTTTTGTGTTTTTTTGTTTGTTTTTTTTTAAACCAAGTTGAGAAATTTGTTATCCCGACAGCAACACTGCTGAAAATAAGTGCCAGTATTTTGAAGACATTGCAAAAGGACCTTTGATGATGTCACCAGTCACATGCAGGGTAGAGCTCCGTGTAAGGAAGAAGCTGTGCAAGGCTACTAACTATGATAGGGTGCTTATGGTAGCATAGCTCAGTATGCAGGGGGAAAAGTGGATATGGCATAGTTAGGTGTGGGGGAGGAGATGTGGAAGTAGTAGAGCTGAGTGCGTGGTACAATGAAGGCAGTACAACTGAGTATACGGAGGCAGTATGCAGCAAGGCAACATAAAACAGGCAAAATTGTAGGATTTCGGAAGCATGGAGGTACGAGAGATGTGAAGAACATGGGGGCTGCAGTACTGAATGTGTATGTGGGGGGGAGAACATGGAGCTAGCAGAGCTGTATGTGTAACAGGTGTGTAAAGCAGCAAAACAAAGGCAGTCTACATCTGAAAAGCAAAAGTGGATGAATATGGCTAACTTTTTTCAAATGGGACCAATTATGGTAGTGCAGGATCCCGAACGAAAGTCAGGCTTTCAGAAAGTTTGGGAACTGCCCTAATAGATGAGCCTTTAATAACAACTCAGGATTTGTCTCTCATTTGAGATTGGTTTCTGGTTGCTCAGTAGGACCCCATCTGCTTCACTAGTCACTAAATAAAAATAACTGGAAAAAAAATTAAAGGAGGAGGAGGAAATAGTAGACTTTGCCATGTGTACCATAATAATAGTATGTTGCCATTACTTACCTGAGTGATAAATGTTATTAAAAAATACCTATTTTGATTCCTTAAGACAAACAGTGAAGTATTAAGAATTTAGGGTGTTCACTGACATGTATAATATTTTTCTGCTTAACACGAAGCCTGGAAAGCAAAATGTAAGTCAATATTTAGTAACAACTGAATATATAATACACACTAAAATATGGAAATTAAGAACATTTACGATAATTAGTTTACCGTCAGTTATAATAAATATCAAAATTTGGACTAAGTATTTTGGGAAGGAATTCATCATTCTGGCATAGAAGGAAGATATTGAGGGTGCATGTTTTTGAGTACACGCGACAGTGTGAAGTGTTCAATCCCTGCTCCCTTCACTCACTTTGAATCAGTCTTAGCCTGTAGTAACTAAGTACGGGACTTTCCTAGTAACAGGGAGTGAACAGCAAATTAGCTAGACGGGAGACACCTAGTGTCCGTAACTTCAAAGTATTTCAGGCAGAAAACAGCAACATTTTGTGTATTACATTCTGGTCCAGAATCGCATGCTCTATTGAATGAGACTAAGTTGTCTGCAAAGTTAGTGCCCATTTAAAGCACATATAAATATTGTACACGTTCAGCTGCTGTTCATGCTGACCCTTCATTTGAAGACCTGGAAGACCCAGGTCAGTGGATCTCTACTAAAAGTCATCAGTTGTTTTGAGTTACTACTTATCATGGGTACTACTGCTGTCTTGCTTTTTGACAACTGGAGTCCTTGCAGAAGGTTTTTACAGTTTATATACAGTACTTGTATACTTTATTACAGTAGGACATACAAACATAAGGGGTATTGGTTCTTGATAAAATTCACGTACAGAACTTTTTGTTTACTTTGTAAAATAGAGATGTATGAATTAGGATAGACATAAAGAACGCTACTTTTAAAGGGGTATTCACAATTCTAATGCCAGTTTTAATGGCTAATCTTTTGAGAACTTTGTAGTGTAAATGTCTAAGTTTTAGCTCCTTTTCTAACAAAATACTCTTTTTTTTTCCCTTGTTACTTCTGCTAAACCATATCCACCGTCCTACTGTTCTAATCTACATAGACGATAGGAGACCTTGTACAGAAATACTACTCCCTGAGACTTCTGGACATCATTCAGTACTTAAAATGTAATTGCCCTTATATTAAATAGCAATATTAACAGTACAAAGATTTCTACATTTAGTATAAACATAACTCAATTGTAATTCTTACACAGTACTAGAAACATATACAAATTATAGAGAAACAAATGCCCTCATAGTCATTCAAGTGTTATATGATGTATAAAAACGTTATTGATGGAACATGCTAAAAAATTACACTGCATGTGTAACAGAAATAAATAGCCTGGCCTTAGCGCATGTTCATTCTATCGTCATTTAAGTTAATTATTCTGATCAGTCATAGGATTAGAACAGCAGGCTGAAGAGCTAATAGAATGACTGATGCAGGCGGAGTATCATCAGTCTGCATTGGTATCCATTCACTATAATGCTAAAAACAATATGGAAGCTTCCATCTTTTTTTCCCAAATAGAAGAAACAAGCCTGTACGCAGGACTAGATCTTCTATCTAAAACAAACAAGACAGAAAAAGGTTTACACTATTCAGCACCCCCAAAAAAAAATCAGATTTCCAAATCGGCCGCCGCACAGGCCTGTGATGTCACGTACATCTGTCACATGGCTTGTTCAAATTATTATTCAAGTTATTGTGACTGAGCTGCAACACCAAGCAAAGTCACTTTACACTGTCAGCACTTTGCTTGATAAGCAGTGAAGAGATCACAATACTTGCCCGAGTGCTCTAGCCTTTAAGTAGCTGGTTGTTGGGAGTGCCAATAACCTGATATAGATGACCAAGGATAGGTTAGAGATATTGGAGTTCAGTAACATTCGGTATTAAAATGCATTAAAAAGTGGTGAGCAATGGAAAGCACACAGAAACCATAGACTATAATGAGGTCCGTGTGTTTTCTGCGCGGTGTCCACACGTATCTTGTGGAGAGGAAGTAGTTCTTGAAGTACTTTCCTCTCTGCATGACTCGTGCAGACACCTTAAGCCTAACTTGTTCTTAAACATGACCACAGAGAAACACTGGCATGAGCCTCCTAGTAGATTGCATAAGAAATAAAGGTATGTTCAGATGGAGAAATCTGGAGCAGATACGGCCTCGAAAGACACCTGAAATCTGTCTTCCATTAATTTCAATGGAAGGGTGGCAGAATTTTTTTTTCTACATGATTAAAAAACAAAACAAACAAAAAACATAACATGGCTGACACTTCTCAGCAGCTGTTTTATTAGGCAGAGTTTACATGGGGTATTTTGGTCAGGATTTTGAGGCCGTATTCGCCTCAAAATTCTGATCGAAAAGATGGCTCCCATTGAAATCAATGGGAGCCGGTCAGGTCTTTTTTCCAGGAGCCGTTTGTTCCGGCTTCCGGAAAAAAGAACGGACATGCTCATTCTTTCAGGCGGGTTCACCTCGCAAACCTGCCTGAAGACACTCCTTCCTCCCCACTACCGGTAGGCCCATTCATTGGGCCTAATCCGGAGTGGAGTGCGCGACTGGATGCCGGGTGCACTGCACTAGCATCCAGTCGCGGCCACCTGTTTTTTGGTCCGGAACCTGAGGCCTCCTCAGTTTCCAGACCAAAAAAAACCCTGTGTGCACTCAGCCTTATTGACATAATGCAAGGAAACAACACTATTATAAATCTGAAAGAAGACAACACAGGTTTATCCATGGGAAAACAGGTGGTCGCATCTCACCCTCCCCAATATATCAAAAGGCATGCACAGTATTCTCCCACAGAGCGATTTCCAGTTTACTTTTAGATAAGTCTACAGGGCCTCAGTAAAGCAGGTCTAAGCACTGCTGTTCATAGAGTTGAGGAGCAGGAAATGTACAGAAAAAAAAAAAATATGAAAATAAAATTAGACTGGATAAAAAGGTTTAAAATCTAGTTTGTTAATAAAAATGATATAACACAACACACGGTTTTATACTTTTGTTTTTTTTGTAATAAACAGTTTTAATCATAATATTTTTCCAATTATATCTTATGTGATATAGATCTCCCTTCTGCAAATGAGATTTTGATCTAAACCAAAATCCTGGGGATACATGCATAAGATCAGGATTTTCATGCAGAAAATGTCTACAGATGAAAATTTGCATTACCTGGTGCAGACTTCGGTGTGGACTTTCAGACATACAAATTCTGGCGAAGATTTATTTTAACGTTAATAATAATAATGGAGAACAGAGTGGATTTTCCGCATCGAAATGTGTGAGTAATCCTGATCGTGTGCATGTACACTAACCACATGCCTAATCCATTTTAGAGATACATATTAAATACAAATTGATCTGTGAGCCTTGCCAGGTTATCAGGTGGTGCTTCAAGCAACCAATGGGAAAACGGATGCACAAATACACTCCACAAGCTGAGTGTAATAAAGAGAGATTAAAATAGCCATTACAATTCATGCAAGACTGAATCAGACTCACAATTCTGTATATTAACAATACTTATGTTTTTGAAAAGCACAATTGTTAACAGTCTTACCTGGAGTACAAGTGCTGCGATGGAAGAAAACAGCTGCACGGTTTTGCAGTCCATCTATGGACATACATTCATGATCTGGACAGAATACTCAGTAAAGATTATTCAGGACAGTTACTATACAGTTGAACTCTAGGATGTAGTAGTGGTGAGGTTTACTATAATGTGAACTACAAGAAATGATCAAGGTATTTCAATAAAATAACAGGAAGTAATAAGAAATTCAAGGCAGTAATAAGATAGATTGTCAAAACAAATATGGATTGGGAAATGGGGGGGGGGGGGGTAATTAGTCTTTTTTATATAGAGTACCCTTTACATTGAACATAAAAAGAACCTATAAAACTTAAAATAAAAATGAATCAAATTATCAACAGAATTAGTATTTATAAAGTATATAAAGTTTTCATTTACAAGACAGACAAGAGTGAAGTATATATGGGGTTGTTGTATGCATGAGAGAAAGACTGGCTAGTTACCAGTTGTGGAACTTCAAAGGAAACTACTCAAACAGCAGGTCTATAAAGAATCCTTCTAAGTTACCATCAAACTAAGATAGAAAAGGGATATACATGCTAAAGACTTGTAGGTAAAACCAAGGAAGCTTATGACATGTAAGTCAGACATGGACTATAGTATACATTTAAATGGATGGAAGATACAAATGAAACAGAAAGAGACCAGAGGTATTTGTAAATCTTATACCATACAGAACCACATAGAGTTATTCTCCAATAGAAGGAGCACCAGAGCCTCTTTATACAGCCAAGGAAGATCTATTTTATGGCTGTACGCATGAGCCCTAATATTCAGCATAAAATTGTAAGGAAATGTTGCCAGTTCATGGGGTCAGAAGATAAACATACATACATACATGCTATTAAAATGTTTGTCACAAATTTTTCCATAAACATTCTTTTGTTTTGAAGGGGTATTCCGGGCAGACAAGAAGTTTTTTCTGCTGCATATGACCCAGAAGGGAGCGCACACTACATAGAGCGAGAGGAATAGGGGTATTCCTATCTAAAAGATCATATTCAGACTTGTAGCTTAAGATATCAAGTGTTTTATCCAATATATTGCTTTCTCTATTCTTGCACCATTTGCCACATAAAGCTAAATATGCCTCTTCAGTGGTATTTATAGCTAGTTGCCTAACCTACCAACCTGCTCTCTGGTCAGGCTGACTCAGTCACCGGTTCCTGGTCATCTATATCATCTTGTTCTCTTTCTCTCTGCATATTACTTTCAGTTACTGAGCCTTGATAAGAGCAATTCAGTTGGAGGAGACAAAAGATTACTAAACCTCTATCATGTGGTCAGACTTAAAATCACTTTTGGAGAGAAATAATTTAGTGACTTCAGGAAAAAAAAAATATCCACGAATGAATCAATGAAGAATAAGGTTTAAAAAGTATAAAATATTATAAAATGTAAAAATTCAAAAATTTAGTACAGTGAACTAAAATATTTTAGACTTCCTGAATAGTGCTATATAATGTCTAAATAAAAACCATTTCCAAGATTTCTGAGACAAGAATAAGACTAAAAGTAGTCTATGCAGAGACACAGACTAGAATACGGTGGCGCCATCAAGCATTTCTTTTCCCCACAGGCGTGAGTAGGTCCAATGCACCGGGGATTATCAATAACCGCCACCTCACAATCAGCTATTTTTTCACCACAGAAAAAGTAAAAGCTGGCAATACATTTTATATACAATGGTTATTACTCCCGATCCCCCTAAATACAGGCGCTCTCTATGAGGAAAGAGGAATAATACAATGACATTTCATGGCAGGGTGACTTCTCTCCATTGAGAACAAAAAAACACTAGGCATGTTGAACGACACTGAGGGAAAGTGGAGGCAACTCCATGCACATTAGATGGTTGCCAAGTCACACCATAATTAGTGGGTCTAGTTGAGATCATATACATTGTATGGCTACCTTAAAACCTTACCAATAAAACTGGACTGGTACATTATGTGCATTCTTAATATAACAAACACAAAGATTATTTATTTTTAGTTAAAAAGACAAATGATTAAACAGAGAACCTGATAGGCTAATTTGGAACAATAATTCACCCACAGGTCCTTACGGACCGGGGGTTTAGTGTCCCAAGTAGCCCATTTGTAAGGCTGCCAGTTCAAGTACTGAGAAAAGCAAAAAAAAAAAAAAAAAAAAAACACAAAAAAACTCGCCTAGTGTCTACTCTCCCACAAATAAGCAGTTTAGTGAAGTTGGGAAAAATACACTTTGGCTTCAGCCTCCAGACCTCGGGCAGCTCCCTGACTTCATTGAACAACTGCACAGGTGCCAGAAGCACCAGAGAAATGTCCGATGAGACTCATCAGATGCATCTAAAGGCAAGTATAGAAGGTCTCCCCCCCCCCCCCCCTCCCCCCCCCCCCCCCCCCAACGGACAGCTTTACAACTGGACTATTTGGGACACTATGGTTCATAAGGACCTGTGGGTTATTTGGTGTCCAAAATCACCCTGAAAGGTTTCCTTTAAAGAAAACTCAAATTTAAAAAAAAAAAGGAAAAAAAAAAAAAATGGAGAAAAGGATGACGACAATTACGGTTTTAGCATCAGGAAGAGCCAACTAGATGAACATATAAACACAAGGGTGAGAAATACGGTTCTTTACAGGATCAATAAAGCTTCAGGGTCTTTTACAGCCTAATACATACATAACATGAACTAGCTAAGAACAGTACAAGGTAAAGTATTTTATTACACAGTATGATGATCCATTAAAAAATAAACTTGGAAATATCACATATAACTCCTTTCTGAATTGGTCACATCTGAAATTGGTAGTAAAAAGAGACATACCATTGTCTAAGAATTGCAACACTTAAATTCCATTCAAGTGGAAATTATTCTGCCCATTCATATTAGGTATTTTTAGATGAGAATTTTGTTTTGGTTTGACATTAAGGGGAACCTGTCAGGTGGTTTTTCCACCACACACTTCTAGAGTAAGTTCACACGGAATTTTTCGGTCAGGATTTTGAAGCCATAGCTGTTTTTTCCGGTAACAGAGATGCTCATTCTTCAGGCCATTTCGCCTTGCGATTCGGCCTGAAGTCACTCCCTCCTCCAGACTAGGCCCATTCATTAGCCTAATCCGGAGCGGAGTGCGGGACTGGATGCCAGTGCAGTACAGTGGCATTCAGTTGCGGATACCCGTATTTTGGACTGAAACCTGAGGCGGCCTCTGCCTCAGGTTCCGGTCCAAAAAACTCAATGTGAACTTACCCTTACTTTTTTTTAAAAAAAAATTTCCCCCCATGGATTGCAGCTGATATTGACCTTAATATCAAATAGCAATTAAAAGTGTAGGCTTTCTTTACAGATATATTGTGGAGTGACATCTTTCCTATCACTTTCTTTTCCATTATCTTTACCATCAAGTGTACAAGACTAGAACAACTAAGGGAGTTAAATACAGGCATTAGGATCAGGTCTAGCAGGGAAAAAAAAGTGATGCCGCAAAGTCTAAATATCACATTAACATCCAAATAGTCACCCCAAGGTTAGAAACAGTAACATAGTATTGGTCCCAAGCAGTGTCAGAAACTGGTCACTAGGGCCATGAGGTGTTTTATAGACTACACATCCTTAACCCTAGTGTATAAATTGATCCATGACATTAGGATCAGACTTCTCAATTATAGAGCTTTTAATTATATTGAAGCAGAGAAGATATTTTTTTTTTTTCTTCGGTGGGGGATCTAAGTCACTAGATCTCTCGGTCTTTGGCAGTCAAGTTCTGCTGAATAGACTGAAAAATAGAGGTATATGGAGCGTGAGGGACCATATTGACCCTAATGTGGTCCCATCAGATGTCAGACAATTACTAGACACAAATTCAGGTCCATCATCGGACATGGTGGAGATGTGACCCTAACCCAACATGTGTTTCTATGGGTACAATCTACAACTGAACAACTGTGTATTCCCATCCTGCAGTCTATGTTCCACCTCTCCTTAATTCCTTTTAATCTATCAGTTGGAAATTACTGAAAATATGTAACTAGGTAAAATGGTTTGCGATTAGAATATTTTCAACGGACAGAAGCATCTACACGATCGGGTTTTATTACATTACACAGTAACTCTCCCAAATGATGGCTTACAATTACTTTCATGAGACCTGGATTTTACGAACTTCTTGGTACTTCAAAATCATGATGTTGGGCAGTAAGGACCTCATGTTCTTTGTGGAGCTATACGCCATAACATCTGGATTCTGCTGAAAAAGATTTTACTAAAACACACATTAAAAAAAAAAAGCAAATTCATTTAATTCCTACTGACATTCTGTTCTTAGCGTATGATACAAAACATTAGGAAGAAATCTAAAAACTGATGTTGCAGAATTAGGCATTTCACAAAGAGGCACGATCCAAGTGCAGGTGTAACCAAACAACTATTTTCCTGATTCTTATGATTTATAATATATATTAACCCATGCAGTCACATTAAAATGTTGAAAACTCTCCTAAATGTCACTTTTTTTGTAATTATTACAGATTCTGAATTTATGACTCAGGAAATGTTACTGATACACAACACTGGTGATTTATGTGTATTTTATCCCTTTAGCAATCTAACACATTTTATCCTTAAACCAGTAACATGTTATCCCTCTCGGCATTCCTGCTCTCATAACCTTTTACATTTTTTTTTATCAATGTATATTTATGAAAACTTGTATTTTGTGGTACATATGACTTTTACTAGAGATTAACAAAAAGGATCAATTCTGGCATCTAAATTTTGATATTTATGGCATTTATCATGTAAAATTAAAATAAATGTATTAATTTTATTTCAGGGTTTTTGTTTTTTGTGTTACAGATGTGGCGATACTAGTTGTGTGAATTTTTTGTTCACAGAGCTGTATAAGGGCTTATTTACAGAAGAAGAAAAAATTACTTCATATGGAATAATAAAAGGGACAATGATTTACTGGGGGGAAAAAAAATTAGAATTATAAAAAAACGGAATTTGTGCCATTTCTTGTTTTGCTGTGTTGATTATGAGGCCAAGTGACATTTGCAATATTCTGCAGGTTTCTATAATTACTGTGATTTAATATAGGGGTTTTTTTTTTTTTTTTTTTTTTTTAAAGATTAAAAAATAAATCCAAGACAGAAAAATTTAAAGTTTGAGTCGCCATATTCTTTCACAAATTTTCTGTGTAAGGGCCCATTCACACGATGTAAACATTTTTTTGCGCATATGGCATAATATAATGTTCATAAGGATCCCTAATATTTTTGAATTTCACTTTATTTATACACAATCTAAAATTAAAAAAATAAATTATATTTTTCATACGTAGGGGGTCTGATCACAAGTACAATATTCTGCAATAAAGCTGTATTGCAGTATACTGTAAAGATCATTCACTTCTATTACAGTAGTACAAATATACTAAAGACAGCACTGGGAGCTTCAAATAGGCTATCTCTGCTATCTTATGACAGTTGTCTACAACTTGGTGATTTAAGAAAGGCTATTCTCCCTGCCCCACCATACCGGTGATACTCCTGGTTTTCTGCGTATGCAAATGAGTCTCAAAACAGCACAGAAGGCAGTCCCTCTGTGCTCAAACAGCACAGAGGGCGTCCCCTGTGCTGCCTGAGGACTCTCCAGTGACAGCCTTCTTCTACAGTCTTGTGCGTCCTCTTCAAGCGAGATTGATCTACACCAGCATCCAACGTGTAAGTGACACAGCACCTGAGCATGCTCAGTATGCTCTGTACTTTGTAAAACTACAGGAGCATACTGCGCAAGCACAGTACGCTCATGTAGCGGCCACAGAAAAATGGCTAACAAGATGGCTCAGCTGACAGCACGTCTTGTCGGACATTTTCTGTGGCCTCTGCATGAGTGAATGCAGTCTTGCTGGAAAATGACGCAGAAGGACGCGTGTGACTGTAGAAGAGTGTCACCTGAGAGTCCTCAGGCAGCACAGGGGACACCCTCTGTGCTGTCTGGAGACAGATTTGCATATGGAGAAAACCAGGAATATCACCGGAACGGCAGCACTGAGAAGAGTTCCAAAGGTAGGGGTAGAACTGAAAAAAGGAATTCTAATGAGGGAATCTCTTTAAACATATTTTAAGAATTTTCGACATATACTACTATTTCCATATCACTGGCTACATTTTTAAACAAAAGTACTACAGCCAATAATTTTCATTCTGGCATACAGGCAACTAAGCCTAATAATCTGATAAACTGGCAATTGTGCAAATAGTTTTAAATTTACATTATTAAAAGGATTATAAAATACACAGAGCAGGTCTAGAAAATTCTTCCATAGACCTCAATTAGTCAGTTCCAGACTATCGCTGCCTACGGCCATGACTGTGCGGTAAAGCAGATCACTAAATGTGGTTATCAGAGTAGAGAAGAAAGATAGTAGTCCCCATAACCGTATAGAGAAAAACAATAGAAAAATCTAAAAAAAAATTAAAAAAAAATTGGCGATTCATTCCTTTTAAATCCTGCATATGAGCATCACACATTTAGATTACTTGCCTAAACAAGTAAATGCAATGTCAAACTTTAGTAGATCACTGAGAAAGACCATACTTACTGATACAAGGTTAAGAAACCACTTCACTGCAGAACGAAGACAGATCACTATGTTGTACAGGTGCAAAAAGCTGCTGAATATCCATTCACTCGACTATGTTCCATGAGTGGAGTTTGTATTCTAAATGCACACATATAAAGCTGGCTAACAGCATATTGGTCACATTCATACTATTATATCAGGAAGGCTGCATATCACCTTCCAAGTACACAAAAGTAGTGAACTTGTAGGTCAGTAAACAATCATTGGATGCAGAATGACAACAATGCATGCAAATTTATAATATGGGTGAAATTGATATATATATATATATATATATATATATATATATATATATATATATATATATATATATCTTTGGAAATGTAAGATTCCTCTCTTCATATCTCCTGAGTGGATGCCAGGTCTATGCTGTGTGCTGAGTCAATCAGATCTCTCCCTTATGATGATCTCTTTAAAACGGCTCACATATTGAATTATGGGGTGTTACATTCCAATAGGTTGTACCAGAAAAAAATGTTATTTTCTTCTTAAGTTGTATCTTAAAATTCCATGTATTTAGTCTTGATTTATGAAAAACAAAGTTATAACAATAAGCACACAAACTTATAGTAAGTAAATTCCTAGTTTATAAAAAATACAGTATATGCTTTGTCAAATAGTAGGAAAATAATAATATAATAAAAAGTATTAAAATGATGACAAACAATACTCGATTGCATTCAATTGTAGAATCCTTGTGCTAAGGCGACAAACATTTGCAATTCACACATGGATGTCCATTGCGCTCATCCTACGACATGACTGTTATAACGGTAGTGTGAACATAACCCTTACAGAGTTTCTTTGTTTGCACACCACACTGTGGTTAAATACTGCTTTATAGGATGCCACATATTTATACGGTCAAATACTGACTTATCAGAAGCACCATATTCCTCCCTAGATACACTGTGTTGGTATACAGTGTTACATGGAATATGACGGAATAATAAGATATTATATAGAATATGTAAGGTACGTATTACTACAAAGTATCTGTGTTTTCATAATAAACCCAACAACAAATGCAGTGGAAACCACTTTTGATAAAAAGTTCAGCAAAAAGATAGCTCAGGTGTGTACCACCATGATCTCACTGTGGTAAAATAAGATTGGACTTTTATTTTTACATGGGACAGGTCTATAGGTACTGCAGATGTTACAGTATAACTCAGGTATGGCTAAACAGAATATTTGAGTAGAAATTGATAGAAGTTTCATGTTACTCAGGAGCATTCACTACCATATAAAAGAAGTTTAAAACAAAAGTCAATGATGTCTGTATGACTGCTGAAGGATTTACTAGGTTACATTATCAAATGGCAATAAGGTCCAAAACAAACATAATGGCTTTAACCATTAAGTGTAGACGGTTAGTTAGCATGCGGTTTACTGCAATCGTCTACCAGCACAGTTGTATTTCTATCCTCCAATTCATCTAATTACTTGGCACACACTGATATTCATGGCCGGCATCTTGCCTGTCATGTGTCCCCATAGGAACCTGCAGTGAGGGTCCACTTGGCTGAGGAAGTTTGCAATCATCTAGATGCTAAAAACATTGTACAATGGTCTTGGAACCTGCTTAACTTTAGAGGGAAAGTTATATAGTTTACAACATATTCTTACAATCAAAAGCAAGGCAAACTATTATTAACCTTAAAACATATTTTAGGAATTATACAAATGTATCTGTTTATCGCATAAACTCCCCCCTCATGGCATCATAACTATGCTATGTTACCTGCAGAGAAAATCACAGTCATACAGGATAGGCTTGTGCCGAGTATTGGTACTTGATGAAATATATTTACCTTAGAAAACTGGTATAGAATTTATTGGCGAAAAATGTTGGAATCTTTATTTAAAAACAAAAACCAAAAAACAAAAAAAACCTGTAAGTGTGATACTGGGCACTCCTCCACTTCCAAGTCTCTCAACAGCTGTCAGCAATTTGGTAAGTGGTCATTTTCTGTGAATCAAGAGAGACCCGGAAGTAGATCTCATTTTCTCCAGCTGGACAACCTCCTGAAAATTATTAAATTAGGGGCTATTTTTCAGATTGGGGGTAAAGGAGGGGGAACAAAAAAAAAAAAAAATACTCAGTATCTTCCTCTCACTGAATTGAATGGTCACAGATTTCAGGCAGAATTTGTAATGGATTTCAGGCAGAATACAGATCTAAATAAGCTGAAAATTGTTGTGTGTGAATGTAATAAGGTTACAAGAAAGCCATTAAAATAAAAAGTTCAAACAAATTCTTCTTTCATTGTACGGAAACACTTCCCAAATGATTATGTATTTCAAAAATGTATAACGAGGGGAAAAAAAAGAAAAAGATAAGGGACATCATTGTATAGTTTGCACTTTGCATGTCAACAACCTTAATTTCCATATAACAGCTTTTTAGCACACAGCAAACATATGGTTGCCCTGTAGTATTACTATGTATTCTTACATAACTTCTTACAGGTATGCTTGTAGATTACATTGAAAGTACTTTTCTACACTGAGGCAGTTTTTGATACAGATCACTGGGGGGGTAACCGAGGACTGTACCCCTTTTGTTGGGGTATTGCTCCCCATTTCAGTGTGGCCAAAAATAGCCCCATCACAGAACACCCCTCAAAATATTTTTACTGTTTTCACAACCTTCACATTTGTAAGCAATGGATAGATTTCATAGATCACTACTAAACAATGAACAAAACCACTCCCTTAGAAACAGAAATAACTTTAGATCTAGAAATATAGATTTAATTGAATAAACGTTTATTACCATTCCATAATAGCAATTGCACGTGGATAGTTGCATGTATTATAGTGGACGACGCATTCAGAATTCTGCAGGCTTCAGAGCTGGAATCTGGAAGTAGTCACTGCAGGTTCACAGACTGTATAAAGCTTTCTTAAATGTATTGTATGCAGGAAAGTACAGTCTACACCAGGCACACACTTGGACTGTCACATCGCACTGTAGTAGCTCAGACATACTGTTTTGGGTGGGTAGGTCAAGCTTCAACTGTAAAAGGAGTTCTTCTGGTTCATTAGAATCACTTTTTGAACAGAGACCACGTTGGAATAACCTTACGAAAGGCCATTCTTCTCAGATTCGCGCCGCTGTTTCAGGGTTACTTCTTTTTTCGCCGTATGCAAATGAGTCTTCAGAAAGCACAAGGGGCATCCTCTGTGCTGTTCGAAGACTCTCTAGCGACACCTCAGTCTTCTTCTCCTGACTGCCTCTTCATCGCGTCTTCAGCCGAATGAGCAGACTGCGCATATCCATCGGCAATTTTCCTGTGGCCGAATAGATGCTTGTGTAAGAGGCCACAGGACAATGGCTGACAGACATGCACAGTCGGCACTTTCGGATGAGGTGGCGGTCGGGAGAAGAAGATGGAGGCGTCGTGGGAGTGTCTTCGGACAGTAGAGGGACCCCCCCTGTGCTTTCCAGAGACTCATTTGCATACAACAAAAAACAAAAATTAAAATAAATCAAAGCAAGATAATGGAACGGCGGTACGGATCAGAACAATGAAGGTAGGAGAGGAATAGCCTTTCTTAAGGCTATTCCGATGTGGACTTAGAATCCCTTTAATATGAGATTGCCCATAAATTAAGTCATCCCACTGGTGAGGTGTTGGCAGGAGACTATCCCCCCCACATCATAGCCCTCTCCTGTGAGAGGGACAGTACATGGAGACATGTCATTTCCATGGGGGTCACAACCTCTTTACTCAGCTGATCAGTGGAGGTGTTGGGAGTTGGACCCATTACAAATCTGATACTAAAGATTTACCCTAATGAATACTGAAGACCATAAAGATTAAGTAATAGCAAGTTTTTATAGAGATATTAAATGTTTCTAGGTGAAAATATGTAAGTGAACTCTAACAAAACATGATAAGCAACAGAACTCTCAATTATTCAATTTTGGGGGAAAGCAACAGAAAATTGTTTAAAAAAAAATGTTAATTTGATTGCAAACCTCTTTCTGTATCAAGGCTTAATGCATATGACCCTACTGCAGTAAACAGTAAAACCTATGAGTTATACCATGCTGTAATAAGGAAACCATAGCTCTAGACATGTTATACCTTTGTATGCCTCCATGTGATGTGGTTTTAAGCTAGAGCCTCAGTCTTTATGTAGCATTTTTGAAGCAAAATTTATGACCTAGGCCAGGAACAGATCTGGAAAGAAGAAAAATTAAATACCAAAACAAAAGATTTAAGCTTAGGTCACACGTGGCAAAAACGCAGCTAAAAAGAGCAGAAGAGGAAAAAATACAGCAAAAAATGCAGTGGAAAAAATGTGCTTGTACATTTTTTTTCCCCATTGCATAAACGGAAAGGAATAGTGTCCAAAAAGATAAAACTGATCAATCTATATTCTCAAATTACAATACAGGGAAAACAGGAGAAAGATGTAATGTGGCAAAAATTTAAAACCCTCACCAAAACTTCTTCAAAACAAAAAGTTTAACGTAAAACTCGATTTAAAAAAAATTAATAAAAATAATGAAGTATCACCAGAAAACAACTTCAGGCCGGGGCCCCACTTGGAATTAAAAAATCGTGGTGTTACATTCAGAGCAAAGTGAATGGTATTCTAGTGACTCCCATGCACACTTTGCGGTTAAAAAAAAAGGGTGGGGGGGGGGGTTGCGGAATTTCCGAAACCAGTGCAGTTTTATAAATTGCAGCAAGTCAATCATGCCTATAGAAACGCCAGTGGTTTAACTATAGATATAATTGAAACAGTCTGCAGAGGAATCCTCTACAAACTTTCTGTGTAAAGCACTTTGGGAAGAACCATGATACACTGCCATCACCACTTTTACATCAATGTTTTTGTATTTCTTCTTCTTGCATACTACTTGTATTTTTTGAATGCAGCCTTTGAAAGAAAAAAAAAAAAAAACCACAAACTCTGAAAATACCTGGGCAAATATTTCATACTTTTGATCAATTTGGTTAATGTACTAAGCACCATATAACAACAAATTATGAAAATTGTGCACAAGCATAGTATATTTCCCTATTCCAATAAACCAACATTTTGTTGACAAAATGACAAATTGCACAAAAATGTAAAACAGTCTGAATTATAAAAGGTAAAAATAGCAATTTCATGCCATTATTTTTTTTCCAAACCCCGAGAACTGACGCACACAACATGTAGAGAACACCCTGAGCACTGTTCTTATATTTATAGAGCAGGTCCTATGAAATAATGTAAGAGAGCATCGGAAGAGCCTTGGCTTACACACTGTTTTGTGCATGAGGCCTTAACCAAAACAAAGTAGTTTTCTTTTAAAATTGAGAAAAGTATTACACGGTACTTTTTAACCAGATACACAAAGATCATACCCTAGAAAATTCACAATATCACAAAGTTTAGAGTGACTATGAGGAATTCAGACAGATATCCCAAGCTTTTGCAGAAGACTTTACCCATATACTGTAACATACTGTTCTGTGGACGATTAACATGATCAAAGCCACTGTACACTTGTAGTTATTTATTATATAATTATTTATCTGCTCCTCATATGAAAACAGCTGAATAGGCCAGTCTCAGACAAGTATATGGATTAGTGTCATATCCCAAAAGGCAGATCTACTGACCCAAACTTACGGCATTAAAGAACTTTGATGCTGTGAGTTCAAGTCAAAGGCACTTGTTATACACTTGTGTGATACTGGCATTAAAATCCATTAAAATGAATGTACTCTATCAGGCAGCAGATATTTAAACGGTATATTTCTGTTACATACTACACATCCACAGAATTGGGAGTAACGTACTGATCAGTGAGGGTGTGACACCTGGGACCCCCATCAACTATAAGAACTGGGGTGTTCTGCATCCTAGTTTGAAAGAAAGATACAGATTTCAAATGTGTGCCATTGATCCATCGCTAACAAAAGGACTTGTTGGATATAGATTAAGTATGGCTCTCAGCTATCTCCAGCTGTTCCCACAGAAATTAATGGAGTGGTGGCGCCAATTTCCCACCTGCTTCTCCATTCAAACTGGGGTACGAAACAACCAACTCATTTATAGGAAAACCAACAGATCAGCAAGCTACCCCTTATCCTGTGGACAGAGAGAAACGTCATAAGAATAACTACTTAAGGCTAAAGCCCCATGTTGTGGAAATGCAGGTTTTTTTTTGGTTTTTTTTGTTGTTGCAGATTTCACTGTGGTTTTTTGAGCCAAAGCTAGAAGTGGATCAAAAGGTAGACCTATAAGAACTTCCTATATATTTCCCATTTCTTTTGTAGCCATTCTTGGCTTTGGCTCAAAAAACCGCAACAAAAAAAGCTGTGTTTTCGCAACGTGGGGGACTTTGCAGGCAGTTTAGATATTTAAAAAAATAAATAAAACCAAAACACAGGGTGTGTATATATTGTATATATAATAACAGAAAATGTTGAAGTGTACTGCAGGGTAATTTAAAAGGCCATATCAACCTTTATAACTTCATAAGTGGTGACAATTAAAAATCCTCTATCACTGAGTCTATGTCAGGTATGCAGACCAATTCATCAATATGGCAATAGACCACAAAAAAAATTTAGTGCAGTCTGATCCTGCAGTCATCCTTTGACTTTAATACATAACCTATGAGACACACAAAATGTGGTCTAATCCACAGGTAGCATATGTTATAGGGCACAATTAACTGAGCGGATAACTTGCTTTTTAGCCAATTCAAGAACAGTCATTCACCATACATGACTGCTAACTGGAATCACTAACTCAGAATGGACACTGCTCAGCTCCTCCTGCCCTCTAAGGCCCAGTTCACATCTGTGTATGGGTTTCCGTTCGGAAGTCCACATGGGGACCCTCTATACGAAAATCTAATCTACATAAAAAAAAACGGTTACTTTAGGAAACCTGTGGACCCCTTAGACTATAATGGGGTCTCTGTGGTTTCCACACGAAAAATGTGGAGAGAAAAGTGCTGTTTGCAGGAGAGGGGAACGGAATGGCCCGAACACAAATGTGAACCGGGCCTGACATACTAGTTGTACAAACTGACATGTTTCAAATGAGATACTTTATTTACCAAGGCAGCATTAAATAGTCCTTCAACTCAAAGTTTATTGTGCTACAAAATATACGCCAGATAGCATTCATAACTTTCTTTTACACTCAAGATCGTATCACAGCAAGTTGTGTGGCTTGCAGATGGTGCGAACAATCATACTATGCTACTAAAACATTATCACACTGGTGATGGCGGCTTTAAAAAGGGAAATGGCAAGTGATAAAACTGTACGTAACATGCTACATTGTGCTCTTCCAAGTATTATGGCCAGTTAAGAGTTAGTTTCATGAACTCTTAAATTCTCTCGTGCAAGTTGAGAGATCAAGCGAAAGGAGTGGGGAGAAGTGTACATATGAATGTGGAGGGAAAGAAGGGGCAGTGGATATACAGAGCATCCATGAGTGGGAGGACAGGCAATTTATTCATCTGGACACTGAAATTCTACCTTTTAAATTGCTTTATTAAACAATTCAAAGGAAGTTTGCCTTTATTGTGATGGTATAAGCTGCATGTTTTACAATACTATTACAAATAGAATAAATCACAGTAACATTCAACTTTCACAATGAGGCATGATAAATCTCATAAGATCAAAAACACATTAGGTATGAGTTACAGAACAAAATCTTCCTACAAATGCTATAGTTAAGACAAAACAATAGGTTCAACTTTAAAAAAAAATATATAAGAGAAAGGCATTCCACTGGAATTCATCTACTGAACAGATTCTGCATGGTATGGAATGATATACTAGTAACGGCGACGCTTGTTAGATCCATCAAAGTTTCCCCCTTGGTTTCCTCTACCATAGCCACCAGGTCCACCACCAACTGCATTAACACCACCCACTGCTGGCTGAGCAGCTTCAGTTCCTGCTCTGTTAACCATAGGAGATCCCATTTGGGATGGAGATGGCTGTGAGAATCTATCATTGCGCTAGAGTGCATTAGTTCAATGCGGAGTCCCAAAAGGTTAACATTTGTCATTATTATTGGATATATTCACAAAGTGCAGTGATGACGTTCAGAAGACAGTCCAGGAGAGTCGAACATAGAGGGAAGAAAGGAGCAACTAAATTAGTAACTAGATTACATGGAAAACAAAAAAATAAAAAAATTATATATAATATATGTGCTATTATGCTTTATAAACTTCAAAGTAGTTTATATTCTTTACTCAAGGAAACAGAAAGGATAATCCTACAGAGTGAATAAATTATTTTACTATTACTGACATGCAAGTAAGTCATATTACTGTAAAAAATGTATATCTATATCAAGACCTACCTAGCACTACAGTTTTAATGCTCATATCACTTCGCAAAGGGATATGTTTTTGCAGAAGTATCATATTTACAAGGCAGCTTGGCTCAAACATTCATTACAGTATAAAACAAAAGGTATAGGTCAAAGTTGGAATGGAAAACGCATGCTATATTGCATGTACATTTAGTAAAATTTTTGCAAGTTACAAAAAAAAAAAAAAGTGTTTATATGCAGTTTAGAAGTATGGTCGATAATCTTAATACATACTAAATAAAATAACTTAAAAATTTAGTCCGCAATGCCCTTAAAAATATAGATTTTTGAAAAGTACCGTATATACTCGAGTATAAGAAGACTTTTTCAGCACATTTTTCATGCTGAAAAAGCTCTCCTCGGCTTATACACGAGTCAGGGTGCACGGAGCACAGACTGGAAGGACCTGGAAGGGGGAGGTCCTTTACTGCTACTGCTCTGTTATTGGCTTGTCATGAGGTCACGTGACTGATGTCATCAAAGGTCCTGTAGCCACTGGTATGTAACATCTGCAGATAAGGTTGAGTCTCAATCCTAGTAGCTCTGCCCACACCAGAGTCCGATCACATGGTCATGACGTCATCAGAGGTCCTTTAGCACACTAGGATTTAGCATCTACCCTGCAGATGAGTGGCCAGTATTCATTGTGTCTTATGGAAGATGTCTGTTGTATGGAGGAGAGGAAGCTACAGTAACGTGACACACACAGGGACCTTCCTTTACACTGCCTATTAATGTCAGGCATTTGAGGTTATTAATTTGGTTTCAGTAACACCATGTGCCTCACATTAATAACAGTTAACCCCATCATGTCCCTCATATTAACCCCTGTGTGACCCATATAAGGGTTACTAATATGTGAGACACATGAGGGTACTAATGAAGGACCTTAATTATGAAGATACCTAATTATTACCTCCATATGCCCAGTAACTCTTATGTGAGGCACACAGGGGGTTAATGTGAGGGACATGATGGGGTTAACTGCTATTACTATGATCCTCATGGAGTTACTAAGCTGCAATGCACATGGCCAGACTCCTTATCTGCAATGGTGCATTCCCCCCCCCCCCCCCCCGGCTTATACTCGAGTCAATAAGTTTTCCCAGTTTTTTTGTGGTAAAATTAGGGGTCTCTGCTTATATTCGGGTTGGCTTATACTCGAGTATATACGGTAAATTGAAAGTTTAAACTTGTCAAGAGCTTAAGATTTAAAGGGAATCTATCACCTAAATTCAGCAATATGCGATAGACATATTGCTAAATAGCCTTTAAAAAGGCTATTCCGGCCCCGCAACTCATTTAATAAAAGACATCCCCCCATTATTAAGTTTAACCTAAAAAACACTGTGGGCGTTTCATGCACTCCTCCACGGCATCCATCATTGATGCCCTCCTCCTTCTTTTGCGATGTTCCTAATTTCACTACACAAAAACTTTTAGGAAAATTAGGAACATCGCAAAGGAGGACGTCTCACGGAGAACAAGCCAGAGGAGGACATCAACGATGGATGACGTGGAGGAGTGTACGAAATGTCCACCGTGCATAGTAAGTATACGTTTTTTTAGGTTAAACTTAATAACAGAGGGGAAGGGGGGGATGTCTTTTATTAAATGAGTAGTGGGGCCGGAATAGCCTTTTTAAAGGCTATTCAGCAATAGGTCTATCGCATATTGCTGAATTTAGGTGATAGAGCCCCTTTAAGATCTATAATAAAATTTTAAAAATATAAATTCCCAATGTTACAAAAAAGTGGAAAAAAGATTCTGAAAAACAGCATTATACAATCTAATAAATCTCATAAAAGTAGTGTAATATGCAAAGAGACTTATTATCCTTTTAAGAATAAGAATATGTTGTGTTGACGGCGAATACAGGTTCTTTTTCTCTTGCATTGCTTTTAAAGTAAAGTAGTCATTTGTCATTTTAAAAAAAATTCTAATCAAAAAATTATTTTTTTACTACATACTAAGCATTCATATAAACACTAATATGAACAAAACTAAAATAATTTGATCCCTCCTATCCACAGATATATATATATATATATATATATATATATATATATATATATATATATATATATATATATAGTGTGTTATATAACGGCCATTTATCACTGAGTGCAATAGAAATGAGACAACTGAATTTCACATTTCAATCACAAGTACATTTTGAGAAGAAAAACTACTAATACATTACCACTGCTCCATTATCTGGCATCATTGCAGCTCCAATACTTGCAGCTCCCTCAGAGCCCATTGCAGGACCAGGACCCATTGAAGGGCTTGAGACAGTTGCTCTGTTGTTGATATTCATCCCCATCATTGGAGGAGGAGGTGGAGGAGGAGGAGGACCTTGGTTACCAGCAGGGGCTGGGCTATAGGTATCTATGTAAAACAATCTATACTTAGAATGGTTCTTGCATCTCCTGCACTCATTGTACATTTTCAATCTACTTCAAAATCGATAATGATTTACTTTATATAAAAAAAACAAAAAAAAAACCTAGAGGTGTATTGAAATACACAAGGTTACACACTGTTCCTTAAAGGAGTTCCCCAACAAAATTATCTGGCATTGGCACCCAATTGAATAAAGAGAGCAGGGTTTTCACGAGGGTTGCAGTCAGTCTTTATGGCAGTCCGATAGAGATAAAGATTAGCAACGCACCAGCTAAATAGTAACTCTGCTCGCGCAGGACTCCCAGTGACCAGACTCTTCTCTCCTATCGTGATGATAGGTGGTATTTGTGGGAAAGAGGCTTTGGGGGCGTTCACACTTGTGCCATTGTCTGTCCTTTGTGATTCCACCGAAAAGCCAGGAAAAACTGCAGAGGGACGGCTTGCCGGTGGTCAGTTTAAAAACACATTCATTTCAATGGGTTTTTAAAGCAAACACTTGGGATTCGTATGCAGCCTCTCCATTGTGAACCCCTTTTTTTTTTTTTTTTTTTTGTGCAGACACAAAGTTCTGTATGTCCGACTTAGTGCCGATGCAAAAAACAAAACAAAAAAAAAAACAACGGTTTTACAGCAGAGAGGCTGCATACAGATTCTGGAAGTTTGCTTTATAAACCCATTCAAAAGAATGGGTTTTTAAACTGACCGTATGCAAGCCGTCCCCAAAGCAGTTTTTCTCGGGATTTAGACAGAATCACAAAGTGCAGACAGCGATGCTTGTGTAAACACCCCCTTTCTAGCTAATCCTTTATATAGGTTTACAATGGAATCATATACCACTTACTAATAAACTGGTGCCTATTTAAAGAGGACCTTTCACCATATCTGGGCACAGGCAGTGTTATATACTGCCAGAAAGCTGACAGTGCGCTGAGTTCAGCGCACTGTCGGCTTTCCCAATCTGGGCCCGGTGTGAAGAGCTTACGGTCCGGTACCGTAGCTCTTCTATGTTCAGAAGGGCGTTTCTGACAGTTAGCCAGAGACGTCCTTCTTCACAGCACAGCCAATCGCGCTGTGCTGTGAGAGCTGGGAGGAACGCCCCCCTCCCTCTGCTCGCAGTACTCGTCCATAGACGAGCATTATCAGGGAGGGAGGGGGGCGTTCCTCCCCGCTCACACTGTACAGCGCGATTGGCTGTGCTGTGAAGAAGGACGTCTCTGAGTGTCAGAAACTCCCTTCTGACCATAGAAGAGCTACAGTACCGGGACCGTAAGCTCTTCACACTGGGCCCAGATCGAGAAAGCCGACAGTGCGCTGAACTCAGGGCACTGTCAGCTTTCCGGCAGTATATAACACTGCCTGTGCCCGGATATGGTGAAAGGTCCTCTTTAAAGGGATTTCCTAGGAATAGGATTGCAATCCCCTGTCCTTAAGATGGGTAATGAACCTCAGACTAGTGGGGTCTGACATCTGAAACCCCACAGAGGTGGTGACTGAAGGGGCCAGAGTGTTAAAACCATTAAGAGAGGACCTTTACCCCACCACCAACTTGGGCTCTTTTCATCCTTTAATCGGTGCCCTTCCACTAATTCCAGCATATTGGGAATTTTATTCTCTAGCCCCCACGCTGTTCCTGAGCCATTAGTTCAGTTTGTTTTGGTGCTCAATATGCTAGCTAAACTACCTCATGTCAAGTGGGTGGGGTCAGACAGGAGCAGATATGGGGATGTGACTCAGGGAACAGTATCAGAGCTCAAATACGGTGTTGGCCAAAAGTATACCGTACCGTTCCTCCCCGCTCCACAGCACAGCGCGATTGGCGCCGCGAGGCAGAAGGACGTCTCTGGCTAATGGTCAGAAACGCCCTTCTGACCATAGAAGAGCTACGGTACTGGGCCGTAAGCTCTTCACACCAGGCACAGATCGGGAAAGCCGACAGTGCGCTGAATTCAGCGCACTGTCGGCTTTCTGGCAGTATATAGAACTGCCTGTGCCCGGATATGGTGAAAGGTCCTCTTTAAGATACCAATGCCAAACCCAGCAGCTTTACTTTTTGCTTGTATTAAACACAGGGTCACCAGGTCATTATTAAAACGAAGTCAGGACTGGTAATGGTAAGACAGAGACCTGGGAAATGTCCACCTGTAACAAATACAAGCCATGCTGTCTGTTGCGGGCCTGAGATCTGGGCACTGGAGCAGCCATTTCAAATATAAATATTCATAATGGTATATCACTCGGTTTTAAACCTATACAAAGATATTTTTCCCAAGCCGATAAACTCCTTTAAGGATGCAAAAACCTTTAGGTTAACTTCTCTCAAAAAATCTTACAATATATGCAGTAATTTCATGCGCAACTAAACTTTTGGAGAACTTTTGATTTTGATGTGTCATTAATAAATTCTGCTGCAGCTGCATAATTGATATCCCAAATGGGATAACTGGGTTTTCAACATAGATTTACCAAGAACAATATCTCCTCTTTCATAGGACACCAAAAGCAAGTTTCTATATTTTATAATGCCTGAGATTAAAGAGTCCCTCCCCAAACTCATTTTCTCTTCACTTCACACAGCCCCACAGGAGACAAAATGTGTTTAAGTATATTACAAAATTTATTAATGACAAATACTGCCAGAAAATCCAAACGTTTAGTTACACTTTATATAAGGGATAGTCAGGCTGATGGTTATAAAAAAAATAAATTAAAAATCCTTTAAAACTAGTGATTTCCATACTTTCTAATAGGTGGCACCAACTTTTGCGTGAGAGAAACAAAATGATACAGATTGCAAGCTTTCGAGACTACTAGGTCTCTTCATCAGGCATAGTATGACAATTTCTGAAGGCAAGCATATTTATACACCAAAAGAGGCGCAGGAATCAAGTGTTTGGTGCAACAGGTGATGGAGAGCAGTATACACACAAATAAATAAAGAAGTTAAAAAAAACAAAAAAACAAATTATCAGTTCAAAGGATGGCCCTCTGAGTTTTTGTGGTCCCTTTGATTGGTGATATGATGCTTAGTTCTTACAGAAGGACATAAATCCATGCGACTGATTTAACCCCCTCTGGAATGTATCAGAGGTGGTCATGAGTTTATATTCCCATATTCTTCTCTCTCAGATTTGAAATCCCCCCTTAAAACCAAAATCTTCGTGTCATTGATGATATGATTTTGATTGCTGAAGTGTTTTGGCACAGGGAGGGCCATTCTCTGCTCTGTAATCATGTGGCGGTGCGAGTTCATCTGCAAAGCTCCCCAATTCCAAACAAGACTACAAAATCACAGGTACCTTCACCTGCAGCACACCTAATGGGGTGTATTTAATAATATGTATCAAATGCCCTACGGGGGTCATTATGTAGGGTAGACAGGGCAGACACTCAGAATGCGGATGAAGTCCGCATGGATTTATGTCCTTCTTTAAAAACTAAGCATCACATCACCAATCAAAAATAAAGATGGAGAGTCTTCAGTAGTTGATACCTTTTTAATGGCTAACAAAAATGATGAAAGATTGCAAGCTTTCAAGACTACTAGGTCTCTTCATCAGGCTGGTACCATGTCTGATGAAGAGACCCACTAGTCTCAAAAGCGTGCAATCGGTCATCAAAAGGTATCAACTACTGAAGACACTCCATCGTTACATTTCATATCCACTGGCTAATAGGGTACAAACATATATTTTTCCTTATCACCAATCAAATGGACCATTAAAAGTCAGAGGGCCATCCTTTGAACTGAATTAGTTTTTTTAACTTATCTATTTGTGTGTATACCGCTTTCCATCACCTGTCGCACCAAACACTTGATTCCTGTGCCTCTTTAAGGGTACACACATATACATGCATTCAGAAATTGTGTTATACCATGCCTGATGAGGCCTAGTAGTCTCAAAAGCTTGCAATCTGTCATCATTTTGTTAGCCATTAAAAAGGTATCAACTACTGAAGACTCAATTTATATTTCCTATCCACTGGCTAATATGATACAAAGATATTTTTTTTCCTTATACTTCGACCACTAAAATTAATCTGAACCCCCCTTTTTTAAATTTTCTGATTCTTTGACAGATCAGAAAGCTGAAAACAATACAGATATCCGCTTAGTTCCACCTCATAGAGTATAATGTGCCACTCACAATGTATTATCTGTATATACCGTATTTTTCGGACTATAAGACGCACCCAGGTTTTAGAGGCGAAAAATAGGGAAAAAAAAATTTCAGGCAAAAAATGGTAAAATATTTAATATATGGGAGTTGTAGTTTTAGAACAGCTGCAAGGCCACATTGACAGGTGACCCTGCAGCTGTACGGGGATGTATAGGGCGTTTTTTTTGTGGGGCCAGGTGTACTTTTTAGATATACCATTTTGGGAAATGTTTATTGCTTAGATCACCTTTTCTTTAATTCAGAGGCAAAACAGAGAGAAAAACCTGGCAGTTTAGCACTTTTGATTTTGACGTTCACTGTACATAAAAATATTAGTAGACCGGGCATTTTCAGACACAGGTAGACCTAATGTGTATGTTTCACAGTAATGTTATACTTTTATATGTATTCTAGGGAAAGGAGGTGAACTTTTATTTTATTTTTTATTATATTTTTTTTTTTTTTTTTTACTATTTTAATATCCCCCGCCTAGGGGGCTTGAACCTGCAATCATTTGATTGCAAGTCCCATAGACGGCAATACAAGTGTATTGCCGTCTATGGGAGATTCTATACATTACTATCGCGGAGGGTCATAGACCAGCCGCGATAGTAATATATATCTATGACAAGCCTGGGAGCCTTCATTAGCTTCCGGCTGTCATCGGAACAGGTCGGCTCCTGCGGCCTCGCCGTGCAGGAGCCGGCCTGCATCACTAAAGGTATGGGGCCGGTGGGGGGGGGGGGGGGGCTAACTGACTGCCGGGACCTGTGGAGGAGGAGCGGATTTGCAGCATGGCCGCGCTACTGTCACCGCTGGTTTTCTTCAGCGGCAGTAGCGCGGCAATCTGCAGGCCCCGGCAGCTAAGACAGTCCCCGGCATCTGCTGTAATAGACCGGCGGATGCCGGGGAGTGTCTTAGCTGCCGGGGCCTGCAGTATTGTCACGCTCCTGCCGCTGAAGAAAACCAGCGGTGGCAGTATCGCGGCAATCTGCAGGCCCCGGCAGCTAAGACACTCCCCGGCATCCGCCGGTCTATTACAGCAGATGCCGGGGACTGTCTTAGCTGCCGGGGCCTGCAGATTGCCGCGATACTGCCGCTGAAGAAAACCAGCAGTGACAGTAGCGCGGCCATTCAGACTATAAGACGCACCCTCATTTTCCTCCGAAATTTGGGGGAAAAAAAGTGCGTCTTATAGTCCGAAAAATACGGTAGGCCCCACATTGTATAATATCCTCACACATAATATAATTCCCCTGACCCTAGCATCCACACAGTATAATGCTCAGAGTCTGGAGCTTGAGCAGTTAGTACAATTCTTCTCAGTACTCACTGCTCTTAGATCTGGGGACTGAAGTGTTACGTGTATCAATGCACATACTAATGCCAATGCCATATTTAAAAAGAACAGAATATATGAAGTGTTTTACATAGATTTGAACAATTGAGATAAGTACAAGGTATATATTATGTATCCGCTTTTCCTCACAACAGATCTGAAATTACCATAGTTACTAATTTATGGAATATTTGTACACTGAGAATACAGTTAGCAGTATATCCAACTGAAAAATTTGGTGAATATGACATATTTGTAAACGTCTGAACACACAGGCTAGGATAGTTATGACCCTATCATCAACATGGAAGTGTACTTAAAATTAAAGTAGCTAGTTCACATAAAAATTATGATTGACATGAAAATCCTTATACAGAGTACAGGATAATATTCAAAAATGTCCAAGTTAACTACAATATCAAACAATGGGTTTTGTGGACAAAAAAAAATAAAAAAAATTGGTTTCCATTAAAAATCCCTACCTCCCATGTTTATTGCTCCACGGACGCCCATATCACCCATTCTCAAATCCTGTTCTCTCTGAAAATAAACACAGTTTTTGTAGTCAACCTAGATCAAATTAAAGTTAAAAATATGTAGGGAAGGAGCATTTAAAAGTATTTAATATGATATTTTGGAGCCATCATGCAGAAGAAAACAAAACACAAAAATATCATCACTTATGCGGAATTAACCCTTGCTCGAGAAGCAAAATAAAGTCATAGTAACTATACAAAGAGCAAGCACAACACAAGCATTTCACTATTATACTGATACATTCCTTTTTATCTGACATACTTGGCTTTGTTACTTTTTCTTGATCTAGCGAAAATGAAAATATTAAAATTTGCACGCAAGAAAACTGATATTCCAGGTGTCATTTCCAGTTTGGGTGGATCATGAATAATTTAGACTTAATAAAACAATAAAAATGTACACAGACTATCCAATTCCAAAAGTAGCCAAAACTGCTGTAAAAAAGTTGGAGGACTTCTCACTGTACTGGTTAGTAAACAGTATATTGGATATTAAAATAAAAAACAACAACAATGTGGCATTGAAAATAAACACATTAAGGAATTAAATGTAGAAAGCACTATAGACACCTTTCCCATTTCGATCAGAATATAGGTAGTCTACTATGCCTACATTAGACCCTGGGTAGGCAATCGGTAGATCAGAGTCTACTAGTAGATTTATCAAGTGCTGAGTAGATCACAGCGTCTTAAAGGTGGACATACACCAAAGATGTCAATTTTCTGAACAACTTGTTTTATAAGGCTGGTCCATGAAGCTTGTCTGCCCCTATGACAAGGTCATAAGTCGAGAAATTGATAACTTGTGAAGTTGCTTTTGCCAAACAGATTTGCAAATCCCAAGTTCTACAGTAAAAAGTGCAATACATCATAAGATAATTATTATACAAATCAGTCCGGTGGTTAGCACCTAGTTTATTTGCACCACGAGTTGCCACAGGAAGCCTCTTTTTGCTTTTGTCAAGAGATCCTACCCAATGAAGTGCTATTGTGGTAAGACTTTATGCCCTATGTATTTTTTTCTTTTTTGTTATTATGTAATAAAGGTTTTTCAGTAAGGGGGTATACTCAATTGAAAATAAATAAAACGTAGCTTTTAATAAATATGATTAAAAACAAACTATTTATGTATCTCGTAACTGCTATTGTGTTACAGTGTTAACAACAAGTATTGCACACTTGTATCCTTTCATGGATAGAACATGGGGGTGGTCTAAGTCGGGGATAGCCACACCGCTAGCAATGATACACATTAGTGGCAGAGCGATGTGGTATTCACCCACCCGTACGGCCAGTTCCCCCCAGATAACTCCAAGGGCCAATGTCAGCGCTCCTGTCACTCCTTATTAATGTCTACACAAGATACGGTCACTGGGTCCAAAGTGACAGGCCCTCTTAGCTGTATCAATGTGAGTATAGCATTCTGCCCCTAATAGGTCGGATATAGTAGGTTGTAGCTACACTCACTACAATCTTTACAGCAGCTCCACTAATAAGTAAATGTAAAGGAGTATACTAGGAACATGGCATTTGTTAGCCCCATTTAAACACTCTACGCGTTTCGCAAGGCTCATCAGGAGAGTTTAGAGGAGAATATTCAAATAAAAAAACAAAAAAGGTTGCGGTAATAACCACATTTCCTGGGACCTGGATGGTAGGTCCCAGTATATATAGCAGATCCGATGCCGACCGCTACGTCAGACGGGTTTATATAGACCGTGTTCCGGTCAATAGCCACGCCCCCCTAACACACTTCCGCCCGCTGGAGCTATGAGATGGATCCCCAGCGAACACGTCATCAGGGGCTAGAGACGCGTGGCATTAGTAAACAACATACGATCATCTCTGACTCAAGTGGGAAGCCAGCGCTGAGTTCAAGAACAGGTAAATGATACACTATATTGTTACTGTCACCATTGCGTATATCAATCGAGACCGCCACCAACACACTCGCCGGTTATACACAAGATCAGCACTTGTTAGGTGTCCATAACCCAGGTAAGTGATACATTGTATTTTGATCTAATACAGGAATACCTATATGTATCGAAGTTTCAAACTCAATAGCCGATTATACAAAGAGTATACACTTACTCAGTGGCAATTGCCCGATACAGACATAGCACCTACAGCTCCGGTAGGTAGCCGGTCATATTAACCCTTTATCCTCCTATGGGTTTCTCCCACTACTAATACTAGGGACTGAATCCTACCCATTCCTTGTTTTCATATATACTATAGGAGGTACTTGGTGCTCACTACTGTATCAGAGCCAAGTGTCAGGATTTGCTCGGTGTCCATAACACATGTAAGTGATACATTATGTTTTGATCTAATACAGGATTCCCTATGTGTATCGAAATCCCGGACTAAGTAGCCGATAACACAGAGTATACACTTACTCAATATCAATAGCCCGATACAGCCATGGCAGCTACAGCTCCGGTAGGAAGCCGGCCATATTAACCCTTAAACCTCCTATGGGTTTCTCCCACTAGTAATGATGGGGAATGAATCCTACCCATTCCTCGTTTTTATATATAATACAGGAGGTACTTGAAGTTCGCCACTATACCAGAGCCAGATGGGGGGACACCAGAATCCATGCTTGTCCCCATAGAACCATTAGTCTGTACCGTTCTAAATGAAAGGGGTGAACGTGAGAGCCTCATTAAGTCCGTAAGGACTCATGCTGTTGAATCTAAAGATCCACTGCGTTTCTCTCCGCAGTATGAGGTTCTCCCAGTCTCCTCTCCTGATGGATTTTTTGACACATTCAATAGCCTGAAATCTTTTTTCATCAAAGGTCAATTTCCTTTTTGGATCTAGAGATATCAATATCTGAAACAAATGAATTGGTTACAACACTATTTCGTAAGGAAACCGCCACAAATGCTCTATTACGGTGGGATAGCCACCACCCGCAGCCCCTAAAGAGGGGGATCCCGAAGGGGCAGTTCCTACGAGTTAGGAGGAACTGCTCCAGCATCTCTGAATTTGACAGACAAAGCGAAGCATTGCTGACACGTTTTGCTAATAGAGGCTATCCGAGGTCTTTGTTGGAGCAGGCTAGGAGGCAGGCAAGAAACACCCCAAGAGAAGAACTATTAATACCTCAATGCAAATCCCAAGATACTAACATCATTAGAATGATAGGGACCTACGATCAGCAATCACAAGAAGTGTTGGGAATTCTCCGGACTTACTGGGGGATTCTTCAGCAGGATCCCGACATTAGGGAGGTTATTACCCCAGTACCCTCATTAACCTTTAGACGTGGTCGTAACATTGGTGACAGAATTACAGAATGACAGAATGGTGGGTGAATACCACATCGCTCTGCCACTAATGTGTATCATTGCTAGCGGTGTGGCTATCCCCGACAGACCACCCCCATGTTCTATCCATGAAAGGATACAAGTGTGCAATACTTGTTGTTAACACTGTAACACAATAGCAGTTACGAGATACATAAATAGTTCATTTTTAATCATATTTATTAAACGCTACGTTTTATTTATTTTCAATTGAGTATACCCCCTTACTGAAAAACTATTTATTTTGGATATACTAGCCCTTTGATACAATATGTAATAAAGGTTAGCACAAAACAAGCAAAAATAGTAACGTACAAACTATTTTTGGCAGAGCCAATATATATTATTCAAAACGTGAGAATCTAGAAAAAGGTCAGTTTGGGGCTTCCTTGGTTCTCCTCCATGTGGATTTTATTCAAGGCATCAATATTGGTATCTCTCTTTGGCTTTCAAAGTAAATATTGAAGGTCTCAAAATAATTTAAAAAAAAAAAAAACTGATCACAAACTGCAGTATGACAAGTGCTACTCCCTTAACATGCTTACTGCTCTTACAGTCTTACATCCTGGAAATAAAAATATAAAAAAACAAAAAACTTGATAGTCTTCAGTAGTTGATACCTTTTTGATACTGAAGACTATCAAGTTTTTTGGGGGGTTTTTATATTTCCTACCCACTGGCTAACACGGTACGAGAACAAACATTTTCCTTACACTTGAAATAAAAATAGTAATAACTGCGCATTTTTTTCTCCACCCCTTTTTTATGCGCCCACTTTTTCCATCACTTCAAAAGTATAAAAATAAACATCAAGTAAAACACTGACACATTGAAGCAACGATTGTGAAGTTATACAGTACGTTCTTATAAGTAGCATTAGACAATGGAACTGCAAGCAAATGAACATTTGTTAAAAAAAATTACGTAAAATTCTAATACGATTGTTCAGACAGAATAAAAAAAAACAAAAACAAGTTCTGTATAAACAAGAAGTTTGGTAAACATAAGTCAACATCAAAAGGGCCTGAAACATTAATACAACGAATAAGAAATTTTTATATCAAAGTTTATGAAACATTTCACAATAATTTAAAGAACCCTATATAAGAAAAGAAAAAAAAAAATTATGTTTAGTTCAGTGTAAACTGCAACAAAAATAAAAAATCAAAATAAAGCAACACCATTTGTGGCAAATTGCAGTCTAGTAGCTTGATACACACCACCATATATGTATGGTTGCCATACATGTACTCACTATGTCTGGTGTAAGCTCAATGGTCATGACTTATTTCCAGTTGCACAAAAGGTGGACGAAAAACAAAAACAAGACATTAATGAAGGAGACTGGGATAGGAGGGAAGGCCTTGCCCATGAGGGCTTACAATCTACAAGATGGCAAAACATTGTTTCACCAAGAGGATGACAACCTATACATGACTAGTCCCGTTTAAATATTAAGTCAATACAAGTGCATTCAGCGTAGGCAATTTTCCTAGTGCAAAATATGTTAATAGTGCTAATTTATTACAATGAATCAGTGTGAAGAATATCACTTTGCCAAGCTGCATGGCACACTTACAATCGCCCTTCTTACCTTCTGCTCAGAGGATAATATGAAACAAGCTTTATAAGTTTTACATATTTATTAAACCAAATCGGTCGGAACCAGTCACGAACATATACAGAGTGTACACAGAGGAGTGTCAAGCTAATACAGGTAAAAGCACAATACAATACAGAAAATAAAATGGGAATAAAAGAGAAAAATGAATATCGGAAAAAAAAATATGTAATCTGGACCACTGAGGCCCGGTTCCCAGTCCCTAGGATCAGAAAGAGTGTTAGAGGGTCTGCTCGTACAGAAAGGACACTACAGCTATCAAGCTGCCTCCTTCCTGAGTGCCCCAGAATCTTGGTCTGCCTCACAGTAAAAGGCTAGTGTCTAGCCATACCTCCCTTAAGGGTAGCCTCCCCTCCTCTTCCCCAACTGCAGAATCTTGAGAAAGAGGGATACTTTCCCCCGCGGCTGAGAAAGATGTGTGTCTTGGGATTGACTTAGGGACTTAGGGTCACTAGCCCACTCTCTTTTCCTGGACATCTGTTGCCCAGGGGTAATAAACTGGCTGGCCAAAAAGGCCACTCTCCCATGGTATACACATAAAACCACAGAAGCAAAATGACAACCAATGTAAACAGCTTAAAACACAACCTAAAAAGGTATGTGTAGGACTGATATGAACAAGGAATAATACATTTCAAAGAAAGATGTAGAACGTCAGGTCCCGATCACAATCAGCAATAATAAATCAGAAAGATTTAAAAAAAAAAAAAAAAAAAAAAAAAATTGTATATTATATATATTGGAAACACACATGAAAAGGTAAACAAGAAAAATACTCCAATTCTATACTGACCTCTGCAATGGTCCCTGACTGTCTTCATTGACTTGCTTGCACTAATAACATACAATAAGACCACTGCGGTCAATGACTGGCCTCAAAGGCGAAAACGGTAGGATGGCACAAGACCAATAAATCCAGATAATGTGGATACATGGAAATAGGTGAAGTCATAAATGAAGGACATGTGAATACAATGAAAAGGTGAAGGGAATTCAAAGGTGTACGTCTAAGAACGAATTTTATATACATATAAATAAGTTGTCCAGGATTTAACGCTGTACACCCACCAAAGACTAAAACTAGTGATGCTGCCAAAGCCCCTATTTAGAGGACAGTTTTGTCCCCAGGTTTAGCAGTCTTTACTCTAACTGTAAAGCACTTTTTTCAGTGCCATAGAACTACAGGGCTCCTGATGCTACATCAAGAAAAACTGATAGTTCGACATTAAGTATATTTTGCCTGCATTCTCCACAGCCAAAATACTTATCAGATATTTTAGACAAGTATTTTGCCTAAGTGAACACACACTATAACTTTTTCCTCTGCAACATACTCATCAGAAAATGGGATTGCAATAGAATAAGTATTAGATATCGAGCTAAATACAAATGCATTGTTCATTTACACAATGATATTTCCAGAAGACATGCTTTCCCCAGGCTAAATGGCTATTCACACCTGTGTGTTCAGTCTGAAAAACAGTCTGTGTGACTGCCAAACTGACAACTATCAGTTCAGTACAAGACTGCTATGGCTGTTCAAGAACGGACGACTTGACAATTGCTATGATGCAGAAAGCTTCAGTCACATGGCCTATATAATGACCATGTTTCATAAAGGAAACAATGGTGTGTGAATAGCCTTAAAGAGGACCTATCATGTCCTACTGCACATGTGGTTTTATACACCGCTAGAAGGAGGAATTCAGTCCTGTCGGTTTTCCTGTTATGTGCTCTGGGAATGGAGATAGTGGTGCAGTTAGTTTCGAGACCAATCTCTGCCCGGTGTCAGAAGGGCATTCCTGACAGTCTACCTGGGATGTGAGGATTTCAGATTTCTAGCGGTATATAAAACCGCATTGTGCAGGACGACATGAAAGATCCTCTTTAAGTTCAAGTACACACAACTAAATTTGGAGCCGGTTTTTGTAGTGGATTCTACCTCAAAATAAGCTGCGAATTTGGGCCAGAATTTGTCTCCCATTGTTTAACACTTCTTTTTCTCAGGACCCCAAAGAAGCATCCTGCTCGATCTTGCTGCAGATTGCCCATAGAGAGACACTTAACAGTCACATTGTTTCCGAGGCTGGTCAGCAAATAAAAGACATGGTTTCGCTGCAACAAGAACAGAGTCGGAAAGTCGAGAGGATTATGAGGCATAAGAAACCCCAAAAGTCCTACACTTTCTGCTGTGTGAACCTGGCCTTAGACTAAAAATGTTTCCATTTCTGAGTCTGTTTAAATAACAGATGTCAGAGTCAAAACATTAGGCGTCCAATTTTTTATTTTTTTTTTATCAATTTACAAGCACACGCAAAAAACCCCGCTAAAGCAGTAAAACATTTACCTATGTAGACGCCTCACTTAAAAGCACAACGGTCACAAATCTAATCTGACAAAGACATATTACAGTTCTTAACATGGCACTAGGACATTAAAGTCCAGGCAAGGTTTGGGACAGCGTTGTTATTTAGCCATTACAGGTGTTAGGTTGAGCCTTTCCTGTAGTTGGGTTTTCTTTTTTCCATGTTTTTTCCCCCCTTGTCTTGTGGGTTTCCTCTTCATCCCAATTCTCATTGAGGTGTGAATCTTAAAAAATTATAATTACATTTGTTTTACCACACACAGGAATTCACTTCTCTTCAGATAAAAAAAAAGACATTTGGCAACACTTACACTTTTTGCCATTTTGTAGAAGGAATTACTCTGTAAAATCCTTTTTTAAAAAGAAAAAAAAAGTTGCACTGGCCACTATTGCTTTTTTTTTTTTTTTTGCAGGTTTTATCTTATGCAGCACAATGCGATCCAATGGAACATGATAGGTGTGAGGTCCAAAAGCCAGTTCTACACACACAACATACAAAAAGGCACAACTGCTCAATTACCATTTTGCCTGCACCCTACAGGACATTGTTAGTATTGTGAAATTGACCTCAAAGCTCACAAAATTAAACCCCTCCAGGTATTCGGACACACCTAGGAATTAGGTATGCAGTATGGGCAAAGCGAACATAATAAATGTAATATATAAATTCTGGGTGCGCCACAATCCCAATATCTGGATGGCACTTACTGGAATTCTACTCCAAAGAGTCTAAGGCTAGGTTCACGTCTGCACTCGTGTTTTCATTCGGAAGGTCCACTTGGGGACCCACCTGAAAAGAAAACTAATCCGCATTAAAAAAAAAGCAGTTACCTTAGGAAACCCGCGGACTCCATAGACTATAATGGGGTCCGCGTAGTTTCTGTTCGGTGAGAAAATGCGGGGAAAAGGGAACGAAATCCCTGAACGGAGAGCCAAGCCAAGATGTGAACCAAGCCTTAGAACAAAAAATCAGGCCTGTGTTGAAGAGTCGGGACCAATTTTGAAAAAAAGAGGTTGGAAATAAAGTTACTGACCCCAAATTCAAAATAAAATGTTAAGTCCTTTTAATTATACAAAATTCTATCAATTTTATAATTATAAATATAGTTTATTACATATTTACTTTCACAGGAAACCCATAACTTGCTTTTTAATGAATTAAAAAGTTTTAATGCTGACTGACTATTTATGAAGGAGTCTGAGTAGGAGCAGTACACAGAATCTGAGAAGGGCTGTGGAAAAATAGGAACCAGGGGTTTGTCCTACAGACTGCATCCGTGAATGAAATCATGCCCAAAAAAAAAAAAAAAAAAGCAACAAGTTTGCTCCAAATGATTCTTTTGCACATCTTTTGCTAGCCCCTAGATGTTAGAGATATACCCAAAGGGCTGCTCGAAAACAAGTCATAGAATGCCCAATAAAGGTTTGGCCTATAGGAGAGGATTTCTGCCAATCGCTAACCTTAGAAATGGAGCACCTCTTTTCCTAAAACATGTGTACCTTTCGTGGACAGTGAAAGCTAAAAGCTTTACAACACTGCTAGATACTGTACATGAGAATTGATGAGAACCTTTGTGGAGAAGTGAAGGTGCAGCCAGATCCCGATCACAGCCTATAATCCTGCTAGCTTGCTTTCCTATTCCTCCTCGCTCTACCATACTGGCGAGAGCCTGCCAAGCTGAATCAGTGGCCGCGCTGCTGTGTACACAGGACTTAAACGCTAACACACTTTCTTTAAGTTATTCCATGTTTAGTTAATATAAAACATTACGTCGACTAAAGAAACTCAAGTCTCATCCAAATGACACATACTAAATGAATGGCGTGTGCAGCCTGTACATGAAGCATAATGAATCATGATTTACATAAGAAACTTGAATTTACACACAGAGGGGGTTTTTTTGGAAGATCACTAGAAGTACATGCCAAGTACTAAGCTAAAACAGTATTTTTCAAGGATTTAACAAAAATGGTATGGGAACAAATACAAATTAATCATATTTTTCAATTTGTACGCATTGACTTTAAACACCACTGTAGTTCGTCTATTTTCTAAGGCATCAAAAGAATTAAAAGTTCAGACAATTCCGATGAGGAATTATTTATAAAAAGTTGGAAGGAAACGCTCAAAGATAAATGCATAAAATATGAAAGTTGTAGCGTGATGCTACATAAGCACCAATGTAACAAGAACATTATGAACCCCGGCTTAATATACCCAAATTTACAGCATTAAATATATTCAAGGAACCCTAAAAAGACTCCCCCCGTACAAATAACAGAAGGTCAACATGTTCATACCTGAAATCAGAAAGTAGATTAGGACTGAAAACATCTGACACACACTCACATCCATCTTTCCCAACAGACCTTACTTTTCTTGGTTCAAAAATAGGCAGAGTATATGCAGAATTGCATGAAGGGTTATTTAGGTGTTAGGCCTTAAAGTCCTGCAGATGAGTGGGAGTTAAAATGCTGGGAGATATGGAAAAGGGTGTATTAACCTCCATTAATATAATTCTGAATTTAGTTATTACATTAGTCTAATGATCTAGAAAGAAGATATACATCATCTACATTTTACAAACTCATTGGGATAGTTACAATCTGATCAAGCTACTGAAATAAATATCTAAAAAAAATTCAAATTCACATTTTCAGTTTCCATGTGTAAAGTCACTGGACAAATCTTCAGCTATGTTAACAACAATGTTATTTCACACTTATGACAGATGAACATGGTTACCTGTCCTACCTTTTGTGAAAACCTGCACATGCAGACTAAATCAAGAGCTAAACATATTTCATTGAGATTACAGAGAACACTAATTCAAGGGTGTACACTGGTACTAAGTGACCCCCTTTCCACAAGAGAGAGAATTGCTAGATCAGTGGGCGCCTCAGTCATGGACAAGAAAGGAGTCACACAAGAGCTCCATTTGCTGTAGATGGGACTGGCTGAGATACAATGTCAATCATTGAAAGCAGTGGTACTGCACCACCAATCTACAGAAGCTCCAGACCCTGTCTGAGGACCACCATTCTCATGATTCTGGAGCATGGTCCAGGGGATAGATCCCCACCAAATTAGTAGTTTCCTAGTAGTTAGTTTGTTTACTTTTTTAAAGGAGAGGCATGGTTCTCAACACGGTCATAAATAGGCAGGTAGCAGTCACAAGAAGATGGAGCTAGAGCTTTAATCAGCCCTCTTCTCACAGACACAACCAAACGAAATTACAACAGATCCCACTGACACTGGGTTTGCCTAAGTTAGATTTTTTTTTCCCCTCCCAGTAAGAAGCGTGCGGTGAAGTCAAAGAGAAATATAGATCCCCTGAGGATGAAGCAAATAATGGCAACTGTGAGCACAGCCTTAACGTGTCTAAATATATTTAGTGCAATTACTTTTTCGGAAGAAACCACAATCATAACTTGCAATTTGTATCACATATCCCAGTTGCCCAGGAAGGAGAATCAGAGAGCTAAGACTCATAATAAAGCCATTATAAAAGCAGTGTAAGCCATGAAGGGTCTGTACACCATATTCAGAAGGTTCCTTGGGAGAGTAATCAAATGTATGAAGTAATGGTGTGTTACAGAATATGCTCAGAGACACAAATGGAAAATCCAGCACTTAAACATAATTGCAATAACTCAATAATTCAATTTCATCACGTTGCAGATATTAATTTTTTTTGTTTGTTGACTATTTAAATTTTTCAATTATATTACAAAAAACTCAGATCTAACAGAGATGTCCCATGAAAGGGAAGCAGAGTCCCCACAAAGTGAGGAAGGAAGGGGAGGGGTTAACAGTGCCAAAACAACAATTCATATTAAAACAAACATGTTACATATTAATGGATGACATAAATAGTATAAGTTTAATATATAGTATCAGTCTTGTTTAACTTGGTCTCTTTAATTCCTGTCCACTCTGTAGATGATGTCCAGTCAGCAGCTAAATAGGATATGCAAGATACATCCTATATATGGAGTTTAGATTCCTGAGAGCTGTGATCTGGGAATACAATATGGCTACAGTACCTGGAGAGAAAGGGAGTTAGGCCCCATACACATGACCATGTGCACAGTCACATTTGCTGGCCGTGTTTTTCAGAGCTAGCACACTGGTCCATTATATTCTATGTCCCCTGGCCTCATACATACGCCCATCTATGAAGCAATGAGTCAGGGGTAAAGATTAGGACAGGTCCCATTCCTGTCGATTTTGTGGCTCAGGCTCACTTAAAGTAAATTAAGTGGTCTGTAGAGGAACAGGCAGCCCACAGATATTCATGTGACGTTCAAACACGGACCCATGAATGTAACCTTAATCTCAGAGACACCTCTCTCATCATTGGTTCAGGTTTCTGCTCTCTTGCACCTCCTCAGACTGGCTGTTGTATATGAACACTAACCCATACTTACACCAGAGACAGCGGATTAATATTATGGCATGGACAGAATGATTATAAAGCCACAGATTACTAATACAAGAGTGAGAAAATAGTGGTTAAATCAGGTTTTATATTACAAAAAAGCAAAATTTAAAAAAAAAAAAAAAATAAAATAAAAAAAAAAACGCACAAAATACACTTCATGTGCCAGAAACGTATCCTCCTCCACCTTACGCTGGGTGCACATCTGCGCTCGGTCTCCGTTCTGCAGGTTTCCGTTTCCTGCACGAAACAGGACATGAGACGGAAACCTGCAGACATTTTTCAAACCCATTCATTTGAATGGGCTTGGAAACTGCCGGCTGTGAGCGCCGGGGAGCGTTTTGTGCTCTCCGCAGCGAAACCAGTTTTTTTTTTTTTTTAACTAGACACAGAGTCGGACATGCAGGATTTTGTGTCCAGTTAAAAAAAAAAAAAAAAAAAAAAAAAAAAAACACGTTTCGCCGAGGAGAGCACAAAACGCTCCCCGGCACTCACAGCCAGACACGGTCTGTCGGGTTTCCATCTTCTGTCTGCAGAAGACGGAAACCCGACAGACGGAGATTGGGTGCAGATGTGAATGAGCCCTTAGGAGTCGGCATAGATTTGATGTAAAATTTACATTTGAACTTGTCCCTCTACACCAAAAGAAAACATTTCATCTTTCTGTCTCATCCAACTAAAGATTCCTACAAGGATTGAAGGAAGCGAAGGCTATAACATGACTTAATAGGAAAATATTCAGATATAGCTAAGGAAACACTCACAGAATTATATACATTTTTGGGAAATGCATACATAAATTGTTGAAGAAAAAAAACAAAACAAAAAAAAGAAGGAACTTCTTGAAATTATCTTTCATTTCTGCGCAACCTAGAGATGTCTAACATTGCATTAGGCAAGGTGCCAATTACTGAGAACACCCCCTGCTTACTATAACAAAGGGGCACAAGCACCTTCCACTCACACTGGCCACCCTTGACAATAAGGAGAAGCCAGGTTAAAAGCTTGTATAAATGACCTGAACGCCGAGATAAAACAATGGAAGATGGCTGGCATTAAAAAGCAAACTCATCTGCTGGTCCTAAAAAATTACACAAAGCTATAAAGCCACCCACAATTTATATTGTATTTCATGAAATGATAACTGTGTATCATATAAGCGCATAAACAATAACATTTCCAGAACAAACTGATGCACAAGTTTAGCAGCTAGGGAATACAATTATTTCAGAGAAATCTGTTACTGTGAGATACCTAAGTCAAACTTGGTCGACTTTACAATACACAAGTGTGAAAATCTGTATCAAAAAGAGAATTCCAATAATAATATTGAGCTTATTAGGATTCTCAGCATATGTGTGTCTACGTCTGTAATATATTACTGTGTATTATCCTGTACCTGTATTACTATGCTGCTGTAACACACTGAAATTTCCCCAGTGTGGGACTATTAAAGAATTATCTTATCTCTTATTTTATTAATTCCTTAAACATGACAATTCTTGCCTAAGCTTATGCTTAAAGAAGTTGTCCAGGCAAATATTTTATATTTTAAATAGGATAGGGGGACGGGGAATTATTTATCTGTCTACATATATCTATTATGATACTCTTTCTGTGCTCCGGGGTTCTCCCAGCATGGTTCGGGCCCTCTTTTGGGCTGTCTTCTCAAACTGAAACTGCCAGTGACATCTGGGACTCCTTCCGCTAAAGCCAATCGGCGTCCTCAGGAAGACGACATTACATGCCTGATCTGTCTCAGTTGTCTCATGGGGTGGGGACTCCCACCGCAAAGTAATGGACGTGGAGGAACGGACCATGCTGGGAGGGAGGCATCATAGCATGGATAGCATCAATTCCCTCCCAACCTCTCCCCCCCCCCCTCCCAACAGCCCCAGCCAATTTACAAAATAATATATTGGTCCATTATTGCGTGGACAACCCCTTTATGCTACATGCTTGTGCATACATAAACACACACTCACATATACACAGAGCGTATGAATGTAGGTGTAGTGTGTGTGTTATATAACACACATTCCTGCAGGAGCATCAGGACCTGTTGAACGACGTGAACAATGTTACCGACTAATATCATACAATTATAGATATTAAATGCAGATGCAATCACTGGCTTCTTTCCTGAATTAAAGGATTTTATTCTTTACCTCTTTTGTCTGTCCTTGGCTATTAGCCATTTATTTTAAAACATTGAGCCCAATTGTAAGTGTAAGTCCTTTCATTTAAAAAATTTTCAGCAAATTAATTTAACATATCAGTAAATGGATGGCTGAAAGATCTGAACCAACCTTACACCATCTATTATAAAATGACAAGACATTTTCCCTAGGGTAAGGTAAAGTAATTAAATTCATAAACTATTACATTTACATCTTTTAGAAACAGACACTATACTTGCTTTGCTTTCACAAAAATAAAAATTGTTTGAGTAATAAGTCATTACACTTATCCCCTATTCCCATAATCACAGCCACTGGAAGCCCGAGTTGGCAAGAAAAAAGATTTTAAGTTCATTTGCCTATTCAATAAATAAGGTTTTGTGAAAGGCTGGAGAAGGTTATTCTTTATCTTGGTTTTGGCACCTGCTTACACAGGGATTGCAGTGAGGTGTGAAAAAAAATATATGTATAGAAAAAGAACAAACAAAAACAATACAGCAAGTTTACAAAATAAAGTGATGCCTAGAAGCACAAGGACAATTACAACAATTAGCAGGATGAGGACGATCATTTTACATAGTGTAGACTTGTTCTGTGAAAAGTGTATTGAATTTGGAAACAGTACTTACAGTGTCCATGTAATTCGGCTTGAAACCTTCCTGACGTCTTAGATCATCTTGCTCCCTCTGACGAATCATCTCTTCCTCACGCCGTCTCTGCTCTTCTTCATGTCTATAATAAATGTCATTTAAAGACAATTAGACAAACGGTATAGATAAGGAGGAGTTGCAACAGAAGGAGGGACCAAAACAGCCCTTCCAAAATCTGTGTAATTGAATGATTCCTCTCAGCAAGTAACAAAAGGGTTATTTAGTAGTATTGATGGCAGGAACCATATCAGCTTATCCAGTCAGATCATCAACCAGCTGGAAAAGAAAGCTGACAGTGTGCTCAACTTTGCCGGTAAGCATCCAGCAACGATATCCCTCCACTATCAGGAGGGCAGGCACTACAACCTAGCGTCACTGTGAGGAACAAACAACCCCTCTAGAAAAATGGCACAATGAGTTATAAAACACAAATTTTTTTTTATTATTATTTATTTTTAGGAGGGGGGGGGGGGGTCTATGACCAGCCACAATATTAATGTATAGAATCTCCCATAAAATAGTGCAAAAAAAATAAATAAATAAAATTAAAGTTCTAAATCCCTCCTTTCCCTAGAATACATACAAAAGTAGAAAATTACTGGGAAACACATTAGGTATCCTGTTGTCTGAAAGTGCCCGGTCAGCCAGACTGAATTCCAAGTGGGGGAAGAAAAAGAACAGTCCTCAAAGCTCAGGGAAGGGGCAGACAGACAACCAAAACACCCCCTCCCCTTCCCCAGCATCTACTGCACCCAAAAACGTCGACCATTTTAATTTTTGAAATTTTCCAGTAGCTGCTGCATTTCCCCCCTAGGCTTATACTCAAGTCAATAAGTTTTCCCAGTTTTTTTGTGGAAAAATTAGGGGCCTCGGCTTATATTCGGGTCAGCTTGTACTCTAGTATATACGGTACTTTAGTGACTCCCAAAAGGGACAGATTCACAAATTTTATTTTCATTAATTAAACTTAATCATGTGGGGGAAAAAAAATGTATATATTATAAAAAACTATAAAATAAATATAATTTATAAAGAGAACCTTTCACCAATTTAGCCAAATCCAACCGCTTGCATCATTCAACAGGCACTGCTGCACCGATTCTGGCAGAGATAGAATTGAAGTGCTGTTGGTGCCTCATGTGCTATTTAGGCTCTGTACAGACAGGTGGGAGGAGCACGCTATGGGGTGCAATTCTGAGCTCTCCCCTTGCCTGCTCCTTCCTGACACTGCACACCTGGCTATACACATTACATTTTAGACTGCCATTGCTCCTCTAAAACGGTGGTTGGTTGGTCATAAAGCCACATGAACAGCCACAACCCTTTCAACAAGCCTTCAACCATTTCAGACACTCATAAAATTTAAAGATAAAAGTCACTCAATGCTAATGAAGTGCTGAAAACAGGAAATGAGGGGAACTTTGTAGGTGTATGTTAGTAGTACAAATACTTGCCTGTAATAAAAATAAATAAAAAAAATATATATAAATCTCCCACAGGTCAGCCTATACACAACAGATCATAGACAGACAACAGATAAAAAGTATATATCAGATTTTAGCTTTGACCAACTTGAAATGATGGTTGGCCGCATGGCACAGTCATAGGTTTATGTACAACCAAACAAACAGTCCAAAATGTGCCACTTCAGCAGTCTAAAATCTAATGTGTGTTGCCGGCTTACACAGCACAGAAGAGAACAAAACCAACTGCCGGGACAATGTGGGAGATAGAAAAAAAAATTCCTGGAATCAGTGAAGCAGCCTCTATAAAAATGGTTTCCTCCGCAAAATCAAATTTTCATATTTGGGGCTTATCCACAGATCTGTTGGGCTTTGCTAATTTAGTGGTCTGTCTGTTTTTGTGGTCCTCCAACGGACCGGAACAATGGACACTCCAACGTTAGAGTGAAGGTGCAAATGCAAATCCTCTTCTAGTGTGCTCTTGAATGCAGCTCAATGAAGGAAAGTAACTGACTTGTGAGGGGCTGCATTCTCTTTTTACAAGTTTATACACTGAACAAGTCATTCGAGAAAAAAAAAAAAAAAAAAAGTCTAAAAAGTTACCTCATATGAAACTGCTTTCTCTTTTGAAGCTCCTGATTCCTTAGCTCCTCTAGCCTTCGCAGCTCCTCCTGGCGTCGCATTAGATCTGTGCAAATATATCAAGTTATTTTATTTATTTTACTATTAAGTAAACCCGATGATCCAAAAGCCTGAACCCAAGCACTGGTGCTACATGGTAGCAAAACTCACATTTAGTACATCCTAGTCTTATCCTTGTCATCTCTGGGCATTAAGAAACACCCCCTCAGACAGTACAAGGCTATGTTAGAGTACAGTTGGAGGGTGGGGGCTTCCTCACAGCACAGTGATGACGCTGAGCTGTAAGGCCTGCCCTTAGCTTTGAAATGCGCAGGATTTTGTAAGTAAGAACTTCAGGATGAATTTTATCTCAGGAATAAATGTTATATTTATTAAAGACATTTTATTTTTTGAGTGGTGCTAGATTTTATATTTTTTTGGATTATAATTAGCAGAGGCCCACGTGAGATGAGCAAACTCACACAACGTTACTTGCCTGCCCTGTCTTCTTCAGGCCTCCTGAATGACGTCAAGGACTGCGGAGGTCTATGATTGGCCCTCAGTTCACATGACATTGCGATGCTTGCGCCTTGTGTGACATCACCATGTGATCACTGAGGCTCAAAAAAAAAAAAAAAAAAAAAAAAAAAAAAAAAAAGCCTAAGCAGAACACTGTGTGACTCAGTAGGCCTGAAGAGGATGAAGACAAGCGCTGGAGCCCAGGAGATGCGAGTTTGCTCACCTACCATGGACCTTTGCAATTTATACTTCAGTGTGTATAGAAACCCCAGAGTATTAAAGCAGTCCTCGTTCGGATGATTAATTACAGGATTATTAATGCTGTATACGTTGTGGTTTACTGTATTGAATGGTATAGTAATACCATTCAAGTTGTCGATTTTCACAATACATGGAAGAAAATTACCCCCCCCCCCAACAAAAAAAAAAAAAAAAAAAAAACAACGTATTATATGTGTATGTACAGTCTTTAATAAAGCACTTATAAATCTCAAAGATGAGGATAAAAAATTTTTAAAAAAATTGGGAATTCTTACCTTGTCTCATAAGCATCAGCTGATGCTCATGGCGAGCTGCTTCCATTTCTGCCTCTAATTTTTCCTTAGCTTCTCTTATGTTCCTGTCCACTTGCTCTCTCTGTTGTTTCTCCATTTCATACAGAGCTTTCCATCTAGAAGAGTATTCAAACTCAAATGTTCCCGGCTGAGCAAACCTTGGGGGCTCCTCCCTTTCCCTGAAAGCAAACAGTTAAATTTTATTTATTTTGGTAATATAAATCAATTTTGTAATTTAAAAAAAAAAAAAAAAAAGTTATACAAGGTTCGCCTGGCGGTTTCATTCTGACTGAACAGAAACTACTATTATTGTACTGTAGTGTCCCTTTAGACCCCAGAGTATAAGCAGTGGAGGGTCAGGGGAGGTGAAGAAATAAAAACAAACTACACCTTACCTCTCCTGCCCTCTAGTGTGATCCCTCAGGGACCCTCCACTTATTATACTCTGGGATCTAGGGGAACCCACAGTATAATAGCAGTTTCGGCTGGGCCTAAACGAAACAGCAAATATCATAACAGCTGAACAAAAATTAATGAACATGAACAACATCACGTCAGTTTACCCAGGTTGACAAAGTTTCAGTTATTTTTCGATTATTCGCCCAGACCTATTACGCACGCACACAAATATTACATAAGAAAGTCATTTTACAAATTGCGCTATTTTCCAGCTGTACACCCTTCACCAAATATTGCTGCTATGAGTCAGAAAATAATATATACAGCACTCCATGTATACAGCACTCCATACAATGAACTCCATTTAATGCTCATAAACCATTTTCCAGAAGGTCTGGTGTGGGACTGGTGATGTTTTTTTGCCACACATTCTACTGACTGGCCAAACAGAATTATGTGGCTTTATTAACAGTAATTTAGTTTATACTTTGTAGTGGATGGTAAAAGCTTCAGCTGGCTTGTTCTTCCAACATCCAGTAAGATATAAAATAGTATGTTACACAATGCCTATTGCCATACATATTTTAAGACCCATTACACGCCACCATATGGTAAATGCTAATAATACCGTTGTATCAGATTCTAGCGAATCAAAACGTCATCAAATGAGCAAACCGAATGACGCCACAGGCTCCATCCAGACCCTGCACAGATCAGCTACTCTAGCAGCCTCCAGGTGCTAGAAGTAATAGGAGCCGTGGCACAGATCACAGGAATCACCACTATACAGTGGATGGGGCTGCCATGCCACTTCTATTACTATGTGTCACCCGTCCACTACAAGTTTCCAGAGCACAGAGGCTGCTACAACAGAACTATGCAGGGTCCAGGCGACGACCTAAAGAGAAAGTGATATTAAGGATGGAGAAATTGTCAACCTTAGAAACACAACACTTCACCATAAGGTCTGTAACAACCTTATCTGTAATGATACAATGCATTAACTTACTTGAGATACTGCTGAGTCTTCTGCATAAATTTTTCTGGCAAGCCATCTTCATCATCAAATTGTTCCATTGGTTCTACAATAACTGGTCGAGGTGTCCTAAAAATAATCGATACAGAACAACTGAGATAATAATTCTGCATCAGACCCTAAATAGTCTTGTTTGGCTACAAACTAGACCCGAATATTGAGCTTGCAGTCAGCTGCTAAGGCAAATTATAAACAGAAAAATATGACACTCGCTGTATCACTATTCTGCTGCTTCCATTCAGACACTGCTGGGCTCTTTACTTCTTACTTTGACAGCGACATGTGACTTTGCAGCCATGGTTATTATAGAGGGTCACCACTGTGATCAGTGACTGGTTACAGCAATCACATGGCCGTGTTGGTACATCAAAGGGATGTGCAAAGACTGTCACAAGAATTGATGGATCAATAAGAAGAGGAGGTCTTTGGCTTGCTTTGTAATTTTATAATCTATAAAGTGTTGCCAATATATAAATTTGTGCCAATGGAGTAATCAAAAAAACTCCAGTAAAACTGAACCTATAGCGCTGCATATGATTCACAAAACCAATTCAAAAAAAGTTGGGACACTATAATATGTAAAGAAAACAAAAATACAATGATTTAGAAATCTCATCTACACATTTTATTAACAATAGAACATAGGAGTTAGACATTTTACAATTTCATTTGAAAAAAAATCATTTAAAAAAAAAAAAACATTCTAATACAACATATTGAAAAAGTTGGGCAGGGTCATGTCTACCACTGTGTAGCATCATCCCTCCTCTTTTGACAAGAGACTGCAAACATCTAGCAAGTCAGGAGACCAATGGCTGAAGTTCTGGAAGAGCAAAGGTTGTCCCATACTTGTACTATATGATACTATATACAGTGCTAACTGGGCAACAGCACTGGGTCTTTACTGGATTTTTCATTTCATAAAGCGTTTTCTGCTGGTGAAAGGTCTGGACTGGCAGTTCAGCACCAAGACTCTTATTCTGTGAAGCCATATTGGTGCAATGGATATAGCATGTCATTAAATGTTGAAATATGCAAGACCTTCCCAGAAAAATATCTGTGAACAGGAGCAAATGTTGTTCTATGGTCAAGGGAACAACTATTCGTACTCCATCAAAGATGCCACCAGGACCATTTGTAATTTCATCATTTTCTATTGTACTGTTCTTTGTGATCTCCTCTGGCTTGGTAGACATGTTGTGTTTCTTTATTGTTACAAATTTTCATAAATAAACAATTTAAAAAAAAAAGATGCCACCAGGAGGAGGGCAGACAGAGCACAGGAGTGGAGGGGCGGTATTAAAGGTATGTCGTAGGGGTGCTCTGAGGCCTTGGGGAACGCCCAGTTAGCTCCATGGGGTTAATTAGCATAAAGAAAGTGGTTTCAAAAGTAACGGTGGGACAACAAAAAAAGAAGTAAAGGTAGTAGTAGAATCGCCTTTTTAAAGGCTATTCAGACGTGTTTAGCTCAAAAGCACTTTTTGCAATGATAGACTCCCTTTAAGCATAACCCTGAGGAAGCGGGCACAAAGCCTAGGAGTTATCAGTTAGGTCTGTTAGATGCTGGAAACAACAGTAGTTTAGTCTTTGAGATATTCAGTTACAGATAAAAAGACAACATAATATTTGAGACACAAGAGAGGCAGTCATCAGCATAAAGATGGTACTGGTAGCAAAATCTGGTGATTGTTTGTCCAAAAGGGGCCGTATAGAAGAGAAAGGGGCCTAAGACCGAGTGGTATCCATGAGGCCAACACAGCGGAGCACAGTGAGGAGGAGTTCGTGGTCTACAGCGTCAAATGCTGCTGAGAGATCCAGATGAATAAGAGGAGAATAATCACCATTAGATTTGGTCCTCAGGAAATCATTGGAGACGTTTGTGAGGGCCATTTCAGATGAGTGCAGAGTGCGGAAGCCAGATTGTAAGGGGTCAGGAAGAGAGCAGAAATAAAGATTAAACAAGAATAGACCAAGGGTTCCAAGATTTTAGAGGGGGAAGAGGAGATTAGATACTGGTCGATAGTTAGCAGCACAGGACAGGTCAAGGGAGGATTTCTTCTTCAACTATTACAGCATATTTGAAAGAGGAGAGAAAGATTCCAGAAGAAAGACAGGGGTCAAATATTTTAGTAAGTTAAATAGTGATGGCAGGCGACAGAGACTGGAGAATGTGTGAGGCAAACGGGTCATTATTGCAGGTCGTAGAGTGAGAAGAAGAAAGGAGCTGGGAGATTCCTCTTTAGTAACTGGTTCAAAAGAGGAGAATGAATAAGATGAAGTACGGTAGGTGAGAGGATCAATACTGGCCGGGGATTGGGTAGCTACTCCCTGACAGATCTTTTCAAGTTTGCCCTGGAAATAAGTGGAAAGGTCTTCTGCAGTGAAAAGTTTCAAAGGGTCTTTTAGAGTTACTGGAGAGAGAAAAGAGATGAGAGCAGTGAAATCCGCTTGTTTGGAGGGGTGAAGGACAGAGCTATAGGTAATCAGCATAAACTTGTAGTGGAGGAAGTCTGCAGGTGTACACGGTTTTCTCCACAAATGTTCGGCACACCAAGAGCACCGCTAAAGAACACAAGTCTGAAGCATTTGCCAGGGTTGCTGATTCCTGTGTCGAAATTTTTTTTTTTAATCAGATAATTTTTATTAAAAAAAAATTTCTTTACATGAAATCAAACAATCAATAAAACAACAGCAACACAACAATTCAAAGTAAATATGGAGACACAATCCGACATATAAAGAGGGGGGGGGGAATCCATTAGGACCCCCCCCCCCCCCCCGCTAAATCTCCCGAACCTCCTTTGATTTCCATGTAAAGAATAGCACTCAGTGGATCAAGGAAACAGAGAAAGTTGAAGTGAGAGATCTGTTCCTAATCAGAGACGGGGAGGGAAGGCCAGGTGTGTCCAACCATGCTCCCCAAATTTTTTTAAATTTAGTTTGGGCCTTTCTCTGTATATATACGCCCCTCTCCAACCTAATAGTATTATTAACTCTAGAGATCAATTCCACTAGAGAAGGAGGGCTCGGGTCCAACCAATGATAAGCAATCAATTTTCTTGCCTGGTATAATACCCTAGACAACCCTATAAAATCCGGGCTTTCCGTGTCCACACCCTCCCCCAAAAGACCTAGGAGGCAAACTAATGGTGATCGCAGAAGTGCAATAGAGTACACCCGGCCAAGCAAGGACAGTACCTGACTCCAGTAATTGGCTAACTCCTGACACTCCCACATCATATGCAGGAGATGTGCGGGTTCCATACTACAGCGGGGGCATTTGGCATCAGAACGGATATGCATACGGAACAGTCTCTGTGGAGTCCTATAGACCCTATGCAAGAGATAAATATGAGACAGTCTCTGTGCTTCACTAGGGGACAGTGTTGGGGTTAGGGCTAACATCTCCCCAGGTTTCCTCGTGTCGAAATTTTTGAGTTGAGAGGGGAGCCGCTTCATCCAGGGTACTATTAAGAGTTTCATCATAGTGACTGGTGGCCATATTGGCACAGGAGAGTGAAGAGATGGGGGGGATAGTGAGGACTGTAGAGCATCTGAGAGGTGTTGGGTGTTAATAAGTAAATTCCTATATGTATGATAGGTAGGTGTGTACTGTGAAAGAGAGAAAGTACTGATGGTGAGACACAGAAGGTTATGATCAGAGAGGGGCAGAGAAAGATTAGTAAATTTAGAAACTGCACGGAGCCAAAGGAAGACCAATTCTGTTACTATCTTCGTGTGTGGCGGAAGATGAAAGTTATGGAAGATCAAAAGAAGTAGTTAAGTAAATTACAAAAATGTTCCAACACAATACCAAAAAAACATAAAGGACTATCACTTTACACTCAATCCCAAACAAGTAGACAATCATACATAAGAATAAAAAAACTTCAAGTCCAGAATTAGATTAAAACCACTTACGTTGTCAGTATGAAGGCTCCCTCGGTGCACCTCTCAAGAGCTTTTCGTGCTGGGGGCTTTGCTGCAAATTCCACAAATCCCTTTCCTGTTGCTCTGCCACGATCATCCACAATGACTACTGCTCTCTCAACTGGGCCAAACATGGAGAAGGCTTCTTCAAGGAGCTCATTTGAAACCACAGGAGACAAGTTTTTAACAGTCAATGCTGCGCCATGAGTTGCAAAACGGATACGCAGCGGTCGGTTTTTGAGCACCATGCCATCGAGTTCTGCTTTTGCTATTTCAGCAAGCGTTCTGGATTCCTAAAAATAAAATAAAATAAATAAAATTATGTGGTGTCCGCATATTTAATAACCATTTAAAGAGGACCTTTCACGTCCTTGGGCACATGTGGTGTAATACACCGCTAGAAAGCCGACCGTGCACTGAATTCAGCGCACTATCGACTTTCCCGTTTCCATGCCCCCGCTGAAGAACCATCAGTGCCGGTACTGTAGCTCTTCAGTGTTAGAAGGGTGTTTCTCACAGTCTATCAGGAACACCCCTCCTCAAAAGTAGCATCTATTGCTCTGTACTGAGAGAGGGAGTTCCTTAAACCTGCTTGTGGCGTTGCCTGGCAGCACTGTCTACCACATGCACTGCCTACAACAGGCTATACTCTTCTTGTAAGTCCACCTTTGGTTGATGAAGAAGAGACAGATGGGATCCCATTGATTTCAATGGGCAGTCTCTTTGTATACAATTGTTATACAACAGTGTATCTATGAAGTCACAGAGTATTAATGCTCAAACCACCCAGTGTCATTAAACAGTTAATGCCACAGAAGTGATGCAGGTGACTAATAAGTCTCCCCCAGTCTATAGAAAACAGCTGACATAGAAACAGCAGGAATATCCTGGAATACACAAAAAAATAGCCACCATAACTAAGTATATTATTGCTTTAGGCTAGGTTTACCACCAGGTAAGCCAAGTGATGGAGAACCAGTCTGCAAAAACAGCGGTTACATGCTGACACCATAGACTATAACGGGGTCTGTCAAGTTTATGCAGTTCTTATACCAAAACTGGCGGAGAGAAAAATTCACCGTGCAGCACTTTTCTCTTTGCCAATTTTCACTGGATTTTGCGGTGGAGTCTCCGATACAGATGTGCGCCAGCCTTAAGCTATGTTCACACTACTGTTATTAGAGTCTGTTGCTCTCATCTGTCATAAGGTTGATGTGTCCAATCCCACTGACACTTATGTAAACACGACTAATGTTTTCTTCCATCAGAAAAGCAATACAGCATGACTGAACATTGAATGAATGTAGACGGACACCTGAAGAAGTAAACCTAGATGTAGATTCATACTAACGTTGCATAAAATAGTGGCCTGATGGACCCAGTGACGGTAACACGGTGCATCGTTTTAAAACAAACAATAAAGGAAAAATTCCCCATGCAAGACTTTATCCTCTGCCGATTTTCAGAAAGACACTGCGAAGGAGTCAACTTCAGCACACATGTGAACATAGCCTTAAAACATGCTTGTGGCGTTGCCCGGTAACACTGTCTACCACATGCACTGCCTGCTCTGACCACAACAGGCTATACTCTTCTTGTAAGTCCACCTTTTGTTGATGAAGAAGAGACAGATGGGATCCCATTGATTTCAATGGGCAGTCTCTTTGTATACAATTATTTACAGTGTATCTATCCTCATTGCGATGACAGGTTATAAGTAACAAACACTGCATGGAAGAAGTTACATTTTGATACACTGTCAATAGGACCAGAGAAACCTAAGCAGCTATAAATCATCTGACTGACTTGTATGTAATTTGCAGCCTGCTCTCCCTGTACTAGCAGCACACTACAGGCATGGCGCACACAGAAATACATACCAGGCGGATGAAGCCGAAGCCCCGGTCCCGGTTGATGAACACCTCGCTGGGTTCTCCATACTTCTCGAAGAGCTTCTTGAAATCCTCCTCGGTGATGTCGGTCGGCAGGTTGCCCACGAATAAGCGGCACCGCTGGGTATAGCTCTTCTCCCCCGGCTTCAGAAAGCTCTTGATGTCAATGGTCACCCCCCGTTCTTCTTCCCCTTCTTCCATCTTAGGAGGCATTAGCGCCGGGTCCCCCTCAGACAGGTCCAGGCTGCGTTTGTTATTCTTCCCCGGCGGTACCATTTGCTGCTGTGGAGGGGAGACCATTTCATTGCTGTTGCTTCCGTTGTTATTCTTCTCAATGCGCACCTGCTTCAGGTTTCTGTTCGCCATTGCCATCTTATAACAGAGGCGACTATGGGGAATCTACCGTGAAGAGCTATCAAACACGCAGGTCCGAGCAGTAGCTCCAAAATGGCGCCGTGAAAATTTCCAGCGGGTCATGACGTCACGCATCCAGACTCCTTTCCCTGCCTTTACTATTACAAGAGGCCACACGATTATGAAAGCCGTTGTCTCCACCCAGGGACACAATAGTGGACGAGGCGTCGGCCATTTTTTAGTAGACCAAAACCTATTTTCCCCCTTTTAAAGGTCTCAGGTAAGATGACTCAGGGGGGACGACACATGAAAAATACTGACTCCAACCTAACGAAAGGGAGACGGCGTGCTGTCCTATTACATAAGAGCCGTACTGCAGTAACCAGCGTCCTATTATTGGATTGTGTGTTGCTAGGGCACGTGCAATGCTATCGAATAACGTGCGGTGTTCTCAGTACTGTACACTACAGTGTATGAAGACTAGAGCAGGGTACAAAGCTCCACAGCAACACTCCAACAGTAATGCATGGGACACACTGTGTATTACTGAGGGGGATTTATTAACCCTGGTGTTCCCTATGCCAGTCTTAGGCTAAGGCCCCATGTAGAAGCGGCATCGCATAGTGTTTTTTTTTCCACAGAGTTTTTCCCCTGGCTTCAGTTTTTGAAATCACATCTTATCCCCTGCAGATTTTTTTGTGCAATATGTGGATGGGATTGGTCAGAAACCTATACACTTTGCAGGTTCTGTAAAACATTTATTGCAGCGGCACAATGATGGTTCTACGCTACATGGGGCCCAGCCTTAAAGGAATTATCCAGGATGTTTAAAGGGGCTCTATCAGCAAAATCATGCTGATAGAGCCCCACATATGCGTGAATAGGCTATTCAGGCACCGTAAAATTTATATTAAACTACCCCCCCCCCCCCCCATTTTAAAATAAAACCCTAAAAAATAATGTTATTTACTTACGGATCGTGCACGCTGGGCGGGCATTCAGGGTGAGCCGTCTTCTTCATCCGACGTCCTCCGGTCCTGTCCTCCTCCAGCGCTCACGAGCGGACACTGATATAAAAAAAATGGCCTGGGTGCATGCGCAGTAGCATGCAGCTGCTACTTCGGCTACTGCGTAGGCGCCCAGAACATTTTTTTTTTATCAGCGTTAGTTCGTGAGCACCGGAGGAAGAAGAGGCGTGGATGAAGAAGACGGCTCACCCTGAATGCCCGCCCAGCGTGCACGATCCGTAAGTAAATAACATTATTTTTTAGGGCTTTATTTTAAAATGGGGGGGGTAGTTTAATATAAATTTTACGGTGCCTGAATAGCCGTTTTAAAGGCTATTCATGCATATGTGGGGCTCTATCAGCATGATTTTGCTGATAGAGCCCCTTTAAGTATGGTGGCAGGACAAAAAAACACCCTAAAAATACTCATCTGTCCCCAGTGCTCCAGGGTCCCATGCTGCTGTCCAATCCCACACACCCCCTCCCCCAGGGCTTTTCTGGTGGACGTTTCCTCCGTACGTGACCACCGAGGCCAATCAGCAGCCTAAGTAAAGGATAAAGGACATCACTCACAGACATCATGGGGAAGGCGTTGTGTATTCCCTCTGGGGGGAGTCTGCATGAGGACCCCCCGATTGGAATACCGAACGCAACTGCATGCGCTGTGCAGTCAAAGCACATGGACTCCATAGACTATAATGGGGTCCGTGTGCTTGCCGCCAGATCTCCGCAGGGATCATGCGGACAGGAAAGTTGTTCACAATCTACTTTCCTCTTCCCATAGTCTATGGGGTCCATGTGCTTTTACTGCACACCGCTTGCAGTTGCGTTCGGTATTCCACTTGGGGGGGGGGTCCCCATATGGACTTCCCAAACGGAATACCGAACGCAGATATGAACGAAGGGTTACACTCTTCTGTGTTATGGTTTGTGGTATATGGCTTTAGTACCGGGTCGTCAGTCTTAGGGTGCATTCAGACTACGTAACGCCGGGCGTGTATGAGAGCCGTACACGCCGGCATTACAGCAGACTGCCGAACACTTCCCATTCACTTCAATGGGAGCGCTCGTAAACGCCGCTGTTACGAGCGCTCCCATTGAAGTGAATGGGAAGTGTTCGGCAGTCTGCCGTAATGCCGGCGTGTACGGCTCTCATACACGCCCGGCGTTACGTAGTCTGAATGCACCCTTAGGGTGAGTTCACACAGAAGTTTTTTGGTCAGGATTTTGATGCAGAATCCACATCAACAATCTGCTCAAAAAAACCGCCTCCCATTCACTTCGATGGGAGCTGGTCATTTCCTTTTTCCGTGAGCGTTTTTTTCCCGCTCACGGACAAAGAATCAACATGCCCTTTCTTCAGGCTGATTATGCCTCGCAACACTACCTCCCAACTAGGCCCATTGGGCCTAATCCGGAGCGGAATGCCGCGACTGGATGCCAGTGCACTGTATGCACTGTACCGGCATCCAGTTGCGGCTAGCCATTTTTGGACCAGATTATCCGGTCCAACAAACTCCTGTGTGAACCCGGCCTTACAATTATTGTCGGCACTCAAAGTATCTCATCTTTGATTTTTTAATTTAAATCAGTATTCTGTACAAAAAAGCTACAACCAAACCTGCTATATAGTGTGTAAAGACACAAGAACACAAGTGGTTAAAGATTTTATAGCCAGCAAAGTACTAAACCGGGAGATGGATGGAAGATAATTCTGGTCAAATGGAGTATAGAGTAATTTGTGTTCCTTAATGTATATTGTTACCTTTAATTAAAGGGATTGTATAATCACTTACACAAAATCACTTGCAGTGTGTGTTTTGCATGTAGATTGTGTTAACGGTTTTGTTGTTTGTGATTAGCGACTAGTTAAGGCTGAAGCCCCATGTTGTGGAAACGCAGTGTTTGGGAGCATTCACACGGCGTAACGTCCCGCGAGATTTGGCACGTGTACGCCGCGTGACCCTTTGCGTGCCGTACACGCTCCCATTCATTTCAATGGGAGCGGGGAGCATATGCGCCGCGCTAGTTTGCGGCCGTGAATAAATGCACGGCCGCAAACTAGCGCGGCGCATACGCTCCCCGCTCCCATTGAAATGAATGGGAGCGTGTACGGCACGCAAAGGGTCACGCGGCGTACACGTGCCAAATCTCGCGGGACATTACGCCGTGTGAATGCTCCCTTTGGGGGTTTTTTTCAGAGAAAACACAGCATTTAACAATATCAGCAACGTGATGAGATTCTGGTTAATTCCATCCACACACGGCAGAAAAAAACACTGCGGAAAAGCTGCGTATTCAGAAATGTTTGCCATAAAACAAATGTTGTGCAATGTAGCCAGTGACGGGGTCACAGCATTCGTATAAACACAGCTGCCAATTCAGACAGCAGATTATTTTTATCGATGATCTAACCTGATGATGACTGCACCATTCCTCACCATTTTTCTGTCCTGTACTGTACATAGTACAGGCAGGGAGTCCAGGCACCATAAATCACGATGATACTTGGATTCTTGGTATCTGGACCAAATTAGGTCCAGGAAATGTGGCCATTATACAGTCTGGATTTTTAAGATTAAAATTGATCACTCGCCTTAGGCTTTGTTGATATCACATTTTTCCTACATGTTTGGAATATACACCCAGGGCCGCTTTTTAACTTTAGGGCAAACAGTGCATTGTTGCAGGGCCCCCAGGTCTAGGCATCAGATTTTCTGCCCGGTATAGCTCTACTTACAAAGGAACACTAATACAGTTGAAGCCTATGACAGAGCAGGGAGCTGAAAAGTCCTTGCTCTACCATAGAAGACTAAGGGCTCGTTCACACGTGAACAAAGGGGCGGATTTTGACAGCGGATTTCGCTTCAAAATCCGCCCCTTTACAATGGTGGTCTATGCAGACCGCCGGGTTTCTTTTTTCCACTAGCGGCGGGCTGCTGCTAGCAGAGAAAAGAAGCAACATGTCCTTTCTTCAGGCGGAAGCTGTGGCGTGCTGGACCGCGGCTTCCGCCTAGCGGCAGCACCCTCCTATGTCGGCTCATTCATTTGAGCCAACAAAGTAGGGGAAAGCCACGACTGCGATGGTCGCGGCAGGCGGGTTTTGACCTAGAGAGAGACGCGGCTCGCCGCGTCTCTCTCTGTGTCAAAACCCGCGCGGGCGCCCCACATGTGAACTAGCCCTTACAGTGATGTGCAGGATGTCCTGGTACAGGTCATTACATCACTGAATCTCACGTCACTTACGCCGCACCTGAGTGCTTCAACAGGAGAAGGTGTATAGAGAAGAATTGATGAAAGGCAATTCACTTTGAATTTTGTTCATTGTTCATTGACAAAAAAATAAACTATTAATCCTTCTATTTCTAACAGCATTCTTACTTTACAACATTTTTTTCTCACCTGCCTTAAACCTGTTTTCAGTACTGTATACATTAGTAACTACACATATCTGCACATACATTAATGTGCCCAATAGTGGGAGGATAACCTTAACGTCACTTCATAGTTCATATATGGATATAATCTACATACATAGTCGGTCCACATTGTAACTATTACAGTACTTACTCCTGCCCGGAGCCGCATCCACCACTCTGCAGGTTGCTGCTGGAAGCAGTAAGCAAGCTTGTCTTCAGACAGGCTTCCATCAGTTCAGCTGAGCTCCTAGAATATTATGCTATAGTTAGTATTCTTATTTCTACAGTGTCTAGTGCAACAAGGACACTTCCTAATAGGCAGACACCAAAAGACGCTAAATATAGTTTACAGTCCTATGAAAAAGTTTGGGCACCCCTATTAATCTTAATCATTTTTTGTTCTAAATATTTTGGTGTTTGCAACAGCCATTTCAGTTTGATATATCTAATAACTGATGGACACAGTAATATTTCAGGATTGAAATGAGGTTTATTGTACTAACAGAAAATGTGCAATATGCATTAAACCAAAATTTGACCGGTGCAAAAGTATGGGTACCCTTATCATTTTATTGATTTGAATTCCCCTAACTACTTTTTACTGACTTACTGAAGCACAAAATTGGTTTTGTAACCTCAGTGAGCTTTGAACTTCATAGCCAGATGTATCCAATCATAAGAAAAGGTATTTAAGGTGGCCAATTGCAAGTTGATCTCCTATTTGAATCTCCTCTGAAGAGTGGCATCATGGGCTACTCAAAACAACTCTCAAATGATCTGAAAACAAAGATTGTTCAACATAGTTGTTCAGGGGAAGGATACAAAAAGTTGTCTCAGAGATTTAACCTGTCAGTTTCCACTGTGAGGAACATAGTAAGGAAATGGAAGACCACAGGGACAGTTCTTGTTAAGCCCAGAAGTGGCAGGCCAAGAAAAATATCAGAAAGGCAGAGAAGAAGAATGGTGAGAACAGTCAAGGACAATCCACAGACCACCTCCAAAGAGCTGCAGCATCATCTTGCTGCAGATGGTGTCACTGTGCATCGGTCAACTATACAGTGCACTTTGCACAAATAGAAGCTGTATGGGAGAGTGATGAGAAAGAAGCCGTTTCTGCACGTACACCACAAATAGAGTTGCCTGAGGTATGAAAAAGCACATTTGGACAAGGCAGCTTCATTTTGGAAACAAAAATTGAGTTGTTTGGTTATAAAAAAAAGGCGTTATGCATGGCGTCCAAAAAGAAACAGCATTCCAAGAAAAACACATGCTACCCACTGTAAAATTTGGTGGAGGTTCCATCATGCTTTGGGGCTGTGTGGCCAATGCCGGCATCGGGAATCTTGTTAAAGTTGAGAGTCGCATGGATTCCACTCAGTATCAGCAGATTCTTGAGAATAATGTTCAAGAATCAGTGACGAAGTTGAAGTTACGCCGGGGATGGATATTTCAGCAAGACAATGATCCAAAACACCGCTCCAAATCCTCAGGCATTCATGCAGAGGAACAATTACAATGTTCTGGAATGGCCATCCCAGTCCCCAGACCTGAATATCATTGAACATCTGTGGGATGATTTGAAGCGGGCTGTCCATGCTCGGCGACCATCAAACTTAACTGAACTTGAATTGTTTGTCCAAAATACCTTTATCCAGGATCCAGGAACTGATTAAAAGCTACAGGAAGCGACTAGAGGCTGTTATCTTTGCAAAAGGAGGATCTACTAAATATTAATGTCACTTTTCTGTTGAGGTGCCCATACTTTTGCATCGGTCAAATTTTGGTTTAATGCATATTGCACATTTTCTGTTAGTACAATAAACCTCATTTCAATCCTGAAATATTACTGTGTCCATCAGTTATTAGATATATCAAACTGAAATGGCTGTTATAAACACCAAAATGTTTAGAACTAAAAATGATTAAGATTAATAGGGGTGCCCAAACTTTTTCATAGGACTGTATGTTGTTGTTTTTTTCCAACAAAAAAACAAACAAACAGGAATTAATTCTATTGTAATCTATAAAGAAAAATAACGTTTTTTCTCTTTTGGATCTATAATATAACAATATTTTTGGTTAATATTTCTTTATGTTGCATACATCGAACTTCTCAAAACATTGTCAATCTCTTTTACAGGACCTTTTGGCCTAAGTAAAAACTTAAATCCTATTAATATTATAAATGTGAAAGTTTGTGAGTTTGGATGTTTGTGGGTTTGTGTGTTCGGATGTTTGTTAGTCAATCACACAAAACCTGCTCGACCGATTTGGCTGAAATTTTCCACAAACATAGTCACTACACTGCATTGCGCAATAGGCTACTTTTCGTCACAATAGCGCACATACGTTTGTGCCAGGAACCCCACAAACCCCAAACTCACATCACCATCTCTGCAATCTCACACACTTTGGACCATAGCAAGCCACAAAATTCATATTACCCTCTTCAGCCTCGCCCCTCACCCCACACAATCACATATACATATACTTTACCACTTTGCCCCTCACCTTAGCGATACTCCAGGAGGCTCTCTTTAACGCTCCGGAGCAGCCATGTTTGCCGACCCCCACCACTCTGACAATCCGCGACACCACCCACCCATGTCAATACCCCTAGGAGGTCTAATAAATGCAAAAAAAAAAAGTTTAAAAAAAAAGTAAAAAAAATATAAAAACAAATAAAAAGGATTACAAATTCAAATCACCCCCCTTTCCCTAGAACACATATAAAAGTAGTTAAAAACTGTGAAACACATACATGTTAGATATCCCCGCGTCCGAAATCGCCCGCTCTACAAAGCTATACAAATATTTTTCCTGTTCGCTAAACGCCGTAGCTAGAAAAATGGTCAAAAGTGCCAAACCGCCGTTTTTTCACTGTTTTGATTCAGATAAAAATTTGAATAAAAAGTGATCAAAGCAATAACATTTCCCAAAAATGGTAGAGCTAAAAAGTACACCCGGTCCCGCAAAAAAAGACGCCCTATACATCCCCGTACACAGACGTATAAAAAAGTTACGGCTGTCAGAATATGGCGACTTTTCAAAAAAAAAATTTTTAACACAGTTTCGGATTTTTTTAAGGGGTCAAAATGTAAATAAAACCATATTAATTTGGTATCCCCGGAATCGTAACGAAACACAGAATACAGGGGACATGTCATTTTGGTTGCACAGTGAACGCCGTAAAACCAAAGCCCGTAAGAAAGTCGCAGAAATGCATTTTTTTCTTCAAATCCAACCCATTCTGAATTTGTTCCCTGCTTCCCAGTACATTATATAGAATAATTAATGGTGCCATCATGAAGAAAAATTTGCCCCAGGAAAAATTAAGACCTCATATGGCTCTGGGAGCGGAGAAATAAAAAAGTTATGGGGCTTAGAAGGAGGGGAGTCAAAAACGAAAATCAAAAAATGCCATCGGCAGGAAAGGGTTAACTTTAAATACTTCTGTCCCAAAGTCACGATGTAAAGTTTCTCACAACACCGTATAGCAGCTCAAATACAAAGTAACTTCAACACAAACGTCTCACGTATTCTCTGAATTATAGCAAAAACAAGATACAAACTTACATTTCATATCCCATACCTTATACACACTACGAAAACCTTACCCGCGCCTGTATATACCCACTTCTACAATCACCGCAGACGAAGTCGCGGGTACCAGCTAGTGGTCCTATAAAATTACACCTAAAATGTATCAGCTATGGAGTTTATGATCTGACAGAAAATATACTTGAACTAAAGCTCTCCCTTGTGGATAGTGAAGGTATTGCATCCAATATCATTAGTTCTACAGGTCCACAAGTTGCTCTTGGTTATCTAACCATATTAAAAAGTGAAAAACGTAAACCTTGCACTTTAAATGCTTCCAGTAAGCCAATAAACTAGAACATGTTAATGACAAACTTTTAATTACTATTTGCACCTCCAGTTCACCCCAATTTAGAGGGGGTTTGGTGAGAAATCTTATAGATGATACATCAGAATCAGATTGATGTTGGTCAGACACCCATCACCTCCACTGATCAGTTTTCTCAGCAGCTGATACACAAAGAATGGGGCAGGAAGCAGACAGCTGCATTCCCTCCCATTTAAAGGGTTTTCACCTCAACCCCACTGTGTGAATTGACTAGTTCTCTGTAATGGATCTTTTTGTCTGTATTTTAACTCTACAAATTGTAAAGTGCTGTGGAATATCTTGGCGCTATATAAATGAAAGATATTATTATTTAGCAATCATGCAGATAAACCATTTCCACAGTAGATGCCCATGTCCGCCATGATTCTGCCTCCCTTTGTATTGAGTGGGTGGCAGAGATTGGAGCAGGGAGTTGTAGAGAGTCTGCGGCTAGTGACATCTGCTTCATTTGACTGGTGGACTAATGTGCAGAAGAAATGTATTGGGAGCTCAATGAAAACTTTGTTCTGGTCCTAGAAATAGAGGTGTAAGGGGGTGGGTAATGCTGGCAGCCTCCTTCCTCTCCACTAGTTCTAGGCTATTCTCTTAGGGTGTGCACCAACCCATCTAGCCAATACACATCGGTCAAAGCAAACCACAGGCAGGCCTCCTCTTTATATCCTTGATTCTCTCCTTTGTCCTGCCTGAGCAAAGGTTTCAAGTCTGTTAGTGTCCTGCCCAAGGTGCTCTTGTTATTGCTGATCCATTACCTTTGTACTGACCCCAGCTTGTTATCTAAAGGGTGCATTCACACTGAGTAAACGCTAGCTTATTCTGAACGTAAAACACGTTCAGAATAAGCGGCGTCTAAAGCAGCTCCATTCATTTCTATGGGAGCGGGGATACGAGCGCTGCCCATAGAAATGAATGGGCTGCTTCTTTCACTCCGTGCAGTCCCATTGAAGTGAATGGGGAGTGCCGGCGTGTACGCTCCGGCATGAGCAGAGCTTGCCGTATACGCCGGCACTCCCCATTCACTTCAATGGGACTGCACGGAGTGAAAGAAGCAGCCCATTCATTTCTATGGGGAGCGCTCGTATCCCCGCTCCCATAGAAATGAATGGAGCTGCTTTAGACGCCGCTTATTCTGAACGTGTTTTACGTTCAGAATAAGCTAGCGTTTACTCAGTGTGAATGCACCCTTAAGGGTGCATTCACACAATGTAATGCGGCGTTGATTCTGACACATTAACTCATTTAAAGGGATTCTACCACTAAAACACATTTTTTTCTAGTTACCACGTCGGAATAGCCTTTAAAAAGGCTATTCGTCTCTTACCTGTGGAAGTGCTCTCCGCCGCGCCGTTCGTTCAAAATACCGGTTTGTACCGGTATGCTAATTAGTTCTCTCGCAGCGATGGGGGCGTCCCCATCGCAGGAGCAGCGATGGGGGCGTCCCCATTGCAGCTCGAAAACCGACCGCAGCGCCGCCTCTCTGGTCTTCGGTGTCCTCCCCTTGCTTCTTCAGAGTACTGTCGGACGCCTGCGCAGTACGCTCTGTTCGGCGAAGATTGCCGAACGTACTGCGCATGCGCGAAATTGCGGTCCCAGCCATAGTGCGGGCACCGCAATTTCGCGCATGCGCAGTACGTTCGGCAATCTTCGCCGAACAGAGCATACTGCGCAGGCGTCCGACAGACGCTGAAGAAGCAAGGGGAGGACACCGAAGACCAGAGAGGCGGCGCTGCGGTCGGTTTTCAAGCTGCAATGGGGACGCCCCCATCGCTGCGAGAGAACTAATTAGCATACGGGTACAAACCGGTATTTTGAACGAACGGCGCGGCGGAGAGCACTTCCACAGGTAAGAGACAAATAGCCTTTTTAAAGGCTATTCCGACGTGGTAACTAGAAAAAAATGTGTTTTAGTGGTAGAATCCCTTTAAGATTCAGCACTGCAAAACAGAATCCCATTGACTTCAATGGATTCCATTTAGCGCGCGTGACAAATTGAAATCAATGGGTTAAAAAGCCTCCCATTGATTTCAATGTCTTAAGCGTGCTAAACGGAACCCATTGAAGTCAATGGGATTCTGTTTTGCAGCGCTGATTCTGACATGAGTTAATTGTGTCAGAATGAACACTGCGTTACATCGTGTGAATGCCCTCTAACTTTGCTCCTACTACCTTACACAATCTCTGCCCACCCTAACCTTTGATCTTATCCCTGGTGCATCACTCTAGCATCACTTATGCGGTGTGAAACCATTTCTTTTGCATGGACACAAAATCAGACATGCTGGACTTTGTGTCCGTGTAAAAAGAAAAATGGTTTCATGGCGGAGAGTCTGCATACGGACACATACAGATTTGATTTAAAAACCGTCTCCATGCAGTTTTTCTAGGGATTTAGGCAGAATCATGGCAGACAGGTCAAGGCACAAGTGTGAACACCACGTGGCCTGCTTGGCCAAATGCCACTAACATTGGGACCACTCCAGGAGGTAACAACCTGTTGGTTTCCTTCAAGCGAAGTCCAAATTCCTGTACAGAAGTTAAAGCATGAATACTGGGGAGGTTAGTTAGACAACACCCTTAGGAGTGGCCCAAAGTCAAACTGGTTTGGTAGCATAGTGGGTTCACATCCACTGGCTCTTAGACATACTTACCTACTCCACATTTCCGTGGCAACCTCAGAAGGAAATTAAGATGTTAACATCTGCTAATGATGTATTCACCTGTTCGTTTTACGCACTGCACAATCCTGTGTATGAATAATCTACTATATACATATTGGGCTGGATTCACATGTGCGCTATAGAGTCTTCGTTGGAGACTCTGTCACTGTAACCGTTAAAAAGTGGCAGAGAGAAAAGTTCTGCATGGTTTCAGTTATGAAATGGCAGACACCCAACTGACCCCATTATAGTCAATGGAGTCCGCTGATGTCTGTGTGTAACCACTGAAACAGAACTCCGGCTCTCTTGTGTGAAACTAGTCTTAACTCTATCTGAATTAAAGGCAGTGTGGTCCTGGATCCTACAGCAGACAGTCGCCAGGTCAGAGACAGGTTTGTGAGAAGGAAAGGTGGGTATGTGTAGACGACCTCTGGGAAACCTCCAGGAGGATTTTTTATATATCTCTTACTGATTTATTTGCAACTAGTCTGTCCAGATGTTGTCTTTACAAAAATGCAAAAGGAACAATAAGGGCTCGTTCACACGTAAATTATGTGTGGCTTAATTTGGTCCTGAAAAAAAACACTTCCTAATTAGGAAGCGGTTTTTGGACCTTGACGCGTTTTCTGGAGCAGTTTTTGGTAAAAAAACAAAACGCTTCAGAAAACGCTAGATGGTTTTCACCTCCCCTAAAGTGAATGGACCGTAAAAAAACGCGTTGCGTTTTTGGCAAAGAAAAGTGCCAAAATGTGATGTATTTTTTTGCAAAAAAAAAAAACGTGACACATTTTCTGCTTGCCATTCACTTCTATTGCTTTCCTCAGGCAGATTCCGCCTGAAGAAAGGTCATGTCGCTTCTTTTTTCCACTAGAAGTAAAAGACTGCTAGCGGAAAAACAAACGCTAGCATAGACGTAGTCCACCATTGTCTGGAGGCGGATTTTGAGGCAAAATCCGCAGTCAAAATCCGCCTCATTGCCCTTGTGTAAACTAGTCCTAAAGACTATTAAATGGTGTTTAGGTTACAGTTTTAACATAAAAGAGTATGGGAATACTTTGATCTTCCTGTAATCTTGGTGGTATTTATCCCAAATTTAGTGATTTTTGGTACATGTAAGCATGAAGATAAATCCAATGATAGCAAATAATAATAGGTTCAGACATAAGAATGATGAAATCAGTGGTGAACAAGCATTGGTGTAGGGCAGGCATTTTCTGTATATAACTGTGAGGCTGGATAGGATCAGGACTTTAATATCAATGGCCTGTTTAATCAGTAACAATCTATCCTCCTGGACCCCTACTAATCAGCGCAATGGCCCAGACTTACTATTGTGGATATGACTAAACATTGACGTCAACATGGCATCTGTGGTGCATCTAGTTTGGACCAGAATTTTTCAACACGCTAGACATCGGTGTGGATTGTTAAAAAAAAGGGGACATGGCTTAAATGTACTACAATGCTTCAAAATGTGCCAAAATAGTGTAAAAAAAATCTGGTACAAAGTAAGCCAAATAAAGGTGATATAAATGCAGACTAGATATTCTGACGATATGGCAGCTGTATCATCCAGCATCAGTCACTGTGATGAATCTGCTGTATTTTTATTGTCTATGTTCGTTACCTATATCTGGGTCAATGAGGTTCTTTTCATTCTACAGTTGGTCATCTGTTGTTCTTACCTGTTAGAGGATCAGAACAATGGACATTCAAATTTGAACAATTTACAAATACTAACAGAAGATTTTCCCTTTGTATCTGTCATGATTGACTTCAATAATACAAAAACAGAAGGCCTATTTTGCTGGCTTTCTGTTTTCTTTATAGATGGAAGAAAGTGTCACATGCTGAGATTTTTTTTTGGAAAAAAAAAAAAAAAAAAGGAAAACTGACAGAAGTGACTCTTTTGCTTGTAATTGTAGATCTAGCGTCTATTATTCTGACTCTCTGATGGATCAGAACAACAGTTGAACAACCAAAGAGTGAACCTATTCAGAATTAGTCATGCCTCCATCCCTGTTTACATCTGAATGTGATGAGTTAAAAGAACAAGACAAATCACTTGTACAATAAGTCACAAGGTCCTAGAGTTTAGATAGACTAATGTAAAAGTTCTTGAGATTCTCCTTTAACTCAAGAATAAACTCCCTGGAATCATTTCTGGTTCCAGAATTCACATTTACATATATCTGCAAATATTACAATTTTTTTTTTCTTTTTTGCAGTTTGAACATGTGTAGAGAAATGTGCCTACAAGTTTAGGCACGTGTGGTATTTATGACTTCTGTACAGCTTATTTTTGTATCAAGCTAACATTTCAGATAAACTTAAAGTATAACTCCCATTTTATTTTTTTCTTCTCTTGGGTAAAGGGGTGTTTGGTGACCATTAGAGATGAGTGAGTACTAATCGAAACAACCGTTTCGAATAGCTCGCACCCATAGGAATGAATGGAAGCGGCCGGCATGCAGACTTTGCCGGCGGCTGGCCGCTTAACCCCCTGCGTGCTGGCTGCGTCCATTCATTCCTATGGGTGCGTGCTATTCGAAACGGGAGTTTCAAATAGTACTTGCTCATCTCTAGTGACCATCTTGAATGTCAAGTGAATATGCAGAGCTGAAGCATTTACCAAAGTGGGGATGAGGGTCCATCTTCACTCCATAGGGAGAGACTACCATATAGGTGTGTGGAGTCTTATTAAGCCAGGAGCGCTCGACTGCAAAGGAACATGGGAAGAATATGCAAATCTGACTTCCATGATGTAATTAGGATGCCAGTGCCTCAAGTATGCACACCAATAGAGGGCGCTGACTGAGAATGTGCAAGTCTGTCTTCCATGATGTAATTAGGAAGACAGAGTCTCAGTCAAGCAAAACCTATAGAGGGAATGGTCACTTCAACAGCTGTATCTCTGGTTTTATGCAACCTAGAAAAATGGTTCTCAACATTAAAAATGGTTCTTAGCTTTCATATGCTGCCAAGATTAAAAAGCACAGTCAGGAATTTGACCTTAATATGTAGCAGTTCTTGCTGCATAGAAAATCACATTCCCGATTGTGTTTTTAGCTGGTGATATCTGTAATTCTGTTATAATTAGTAAAAATGTTGCTTTCTTGAGATACCAGAACCATTTTTCTAGGTGGTATAAAACTGGAGAAACAGCTATTTAAACTGATCATCCCCCTGTTTGGTAAATGTTTTACTTCTACATGCTGCATTGAGAACATAAGTATAGACAGAGTCTTCCTGGCTATGCCTAGTTACAGCATTGCTACAGAATTTTACAGCCTGTTTGCTTTTAAAATTAAGTTTGGTAGGTTAATAAAGTATATTACAAACATGTTCACCACACACCCCTGATAAAATAGAAAATAAAATAAAATGGGAGTAACACTTTAACATTATAAATTTTTAAAGATGTGCAAGGGTTTATAAAAATACAGGGATATAGCTATATAAGCTGGTTAGATTCCTGGGCCCTGGTGCTCAAGAAGGGCCTAAAGAATCCTCTGCCACAAAGGATGACACCAAAATCATAAATGTCACAAACAAGAGAGAGACAGTAGGATGGTAGAACGTACTGGATGCTGACTCTGGTGTGTGGAGTAAAAGACTAATAATCTAAGGGCTAGTTCACACGTGAACTGCCCGCGCGGGTTTTGACACAGAGAGAGACGCGGCGAGTCGCGTCTCTCTCTTGTCAAAACCCGCCCGCCGCGACCATCGCTGTCGCGGCTTAACCCTCTGCTGTCGGCTCAAATGAATGAGCCGACATAGGAAGGAGCTGCTGGGGGCGGAAGCTGTGCGGCTTCCGCCTGAAGAAAGGACATGTCCTTTCTTTTCTCCGCTAGCAGCAGCTCGCCGCTAGCGGAGAACAGAAGCCCGGCGGTCTCCATAGACCACCATTATAAGGGGAGGTTTTGGACGCGAAATCCGCTGTCAAAAACCTCCCCTTATACTCACGTGTGAACTAGCCCTAAGTTATAAACTATAGGTCAGTCAGAAACAAAAATGGTATCTGATGGTGGAAATATATACCGTATATACTCGAGTATAAGCCGAGTTTCTCAGCACAGTTTTTGTGCTGATAAATCCCCCCTCGGCTTTTACTTGAGTCAATAAGTTTTCCCAGTTTTTTGTGGTAAAATTAGGGGCCTCGGCTTATATTCGGGTCAGCTTATACTCGAGTATATACAGTAATCTCAAATTTAGTATTCAAGGGTTATTCCCATCTTTTCAAATTGTTGCTGAGATTGGAATAAATTCTCTCCGTCCCATCTCCTAGAGCAAGACTTACAGGAACAACCAAGCAGCGCTGCACTACACTTTTTCAGCTTCTCAAAAAACAAAAAAAAAGTTTTAAAAAAGTTGTATATCACTCCAAATAGTACCAATAAAAGCTATATATATATACACACCCAAAAAAATTTGTTAAAGGGGTTGTCCGTGATTAAATACAAATTCCTACACTAATCTAAACACCCTCCTCCACCTACTTTCTAAATTACATAATTCAGCAAAAATGTATAGTTACCTGTATCCCTGGAATGGCCACGTGCCTGCCCCAGGGACAGTTTCTGATTATTTTCTGGGCTTCTCAATCCCTCACCTTACTTCAATTACTGCACACACAAGAAAGAGAGTTAATGCAAAATTTGGAGTCCCAAGTCACCTCTGCAGCAGTCCTCCATCTAACAAACTCCACCAAACCTCTCTTCCTCTTCTCCCTCTTCTTCTATGGTTGTGTTGCAGTCCTCTTAAAGAAAGAGCTAAGAGAAAGGCTTTATCTGGTGGTTTCTTTTGAAAGGCTTGCTCTCCCATGGAGAAGAATCACAAATCTGAGCACTATGGGCCAGATTTACTAATACTGCCAAAAAGCTAGACAGTGCAAAGTCAGACTAGACAATCTTAAACTGTACCAGATTTATTAAAGTGTTTGATGCTGTTTGATAAATCTGATGTATTCTGAACTCTAAGTTTGCAATTATTGATTTACTATTGATTTAAACCTTTTTGGAGCATTTTTGCTGCACAGGGAGGTGCAAGTTAGGCCGTGTCCCTTTCTGCTAAAAATCTCCCCTTTCCATGAGGCCACACGTCCCTTTTTGAGAAATAAAAAAAAAAAAAAAACCTACAAAGTGTCTAAAACACTTGATGAATGTAACACACGGTATGCTTGACAGTATATGAAGCAATATACACTAGAATTCTGGAACATTTTGCTTAATACGTCAACCTCTATGAGCTACTGGCTATTAAACTGGCCTTGGACAAGTGGAGACACCTGTTTGAAGGAGCTCATCCTGTGACTATCCACAGAAACTACAAAAAAAACTTTAGCCCACTTCAGTATTGTTTCCCCTAATTCTACAGATAGGGGGTCATTCCTGCAAACTTGCTGGTCAGCTGGGGTGCAGTATGCTTTAGCCATTAGCACAATTAAACTAAAATATCTAACTCGTACACAGTGTAAAATTAGACAGTCTTAAACTGCACCAGATTTTCTGAGGTGTCTAATGCTGTTTGAAAATCTGGCTCACTTTTAGATTATCTTGTCTAACGTTATACCATTTAATAGTTAGCTTAGTTTATAACAGAACTAGCTGGTACCCGCGACTTCGTCTGCGGTGATTGTAGCAGTGGGTATATACAGGCGCGGGTAAGGTTTTCGTACTGTGTATAAGGGACGGGATATGAAATGTAACTTTGTATCTTGTTGTTGCTGTAATTCAGAGAATACGTGAGACTTTTGTGTTGAAGTTACTTTGTATTTGAGCTGCTATATGGTGTTGTGAGAAACTTTACATAGTGACTTTGGGACAGAAGTATTTGAAGTTAACCCTTTCCCGCTGATGGCACTTTTTGATTTTCGTTTTTGACTCCTCTCCTTCTAAACCCCATAACTTTTTTATTTCTCCGCTCCCAGAGCCATATGAGGTCTTAATTTTTCCTGGGAGAAATTTTTCTTCATGATGCCACCATTAATTATTCTATATAATGTACTGGGAAGCAGGGAAAAAATTCAGAATGGGGTGGATTTGAAGAAAAAATTCATTTCTGCGACTTTCTTACGGGCTTTGGTTTTACGGCGTTCACTGTGCAACCAAAATGACATGTCCCCTGTATTCTGTGCTTCGTTACGATTCCGGGGATACCAAATTTATATGGTTTTATTTACATTTTGACCCCTTAAAAAAAATCCCAAACTGTGTTAAAAAATTATTTTTTGAAAAGTCGCCATATTCTGACAGCCGTAACTTTTTTATACGTGCGTGTACGGGGATGTATAGGGCGTCTTTTTTTTGCGGGGTCGGGTATACTTTGTAGTTCTACCATTTTCGGGAGATGTTATTGCTTTGATCACTTTTTATTCAAATTTTTATCAGAATCAAAACAGTGAAAAAATGGCGGTTTGGCACTTTTGATCATTTTTCCCGCTACGGCGTTTACCGAACAGGAAAAATATTTGTATATCTTTGTAGAGCGGGCGATTTTGGACGTGGGGATACCTAACATGTATGTGTTTCACAGTTTTTAACTACTTTTATATGTGTTCTAGGAAAAGGGGGGTGATTTGAATTTTTAATCCTTTTTATTTTTGTTTTTATATTTTTTTAACTTTTTTAAAACTTTTTTTCTGCATTTATTAGACCGCCTAGGGGTATTGACATGGGTGGGCGGTGTCGCAGATTGTCAGAGTGGTGGGGGTCGGCAAACATGGCTGCTCCGGAGCGTTAAAGAGCGCCTCCTGGAGTATCGTTAAGGTGAGGGGCAAAGTGGTAACGTATATGTATATGTGATTGTGTGGGGTTAGGGGCGAGGCTGTAGAGGGCAATATGAATTTTGTGGCTTGCTATGGTCCAAAGTGTGTGAGATTGCAGTGAGTGAGTGAGTGAGGTGGTGTGAGTTTGGGTTTTGTGGGGGTCCTGGCACAAACGTATGTGCGCTATTGTGACGAAACGTAGCCTATTGTTTAATCGGGTGTATTAACTATGTTTGTGGAAAATTTCAGCCAAATCGGTCGAGCGGTTTTTGCGTGATTGAGGAACAAACATCCGAACATGCAAACATCCAAACACACAAACCCACAAACTTTCACATTTATAATATTAATAGGATTTTGGTGCAATGTCTAAAATTCTGGCCCAACTTCTTACATTTTTGGCCCAAATTCTGGCTTACAAATTAGCATATCTAAGCAGTCTAAGTAAGACCTTAAAAGTCAAAGTAAATATACCTTTTTTTTTTTTTGCAGATTTTGATTCTATGGCTGAATATTACTGATACTTAATCCTAGTCACTTATGTACATTTTAACCCTTTAGCGATTTAACACACTTTAGCCTTAAACCAGTAACATTTTATCCCTCTCTGCATTCCCACTTTCATAACTTTATGTATTTTATTTCAATGTACGTTTACTAGACATCATATTTTGCTGGGTACATAAGACTTTTTGATCAGCTTTTATTACTTTTTGTGTTTGAGAGGTGAGAGGAACAGAAAACATAAATTCTGACACCTTATTTTTAAGGACTGTGTCATTTATCATGTAGAATAAAAACTATAATACCGGTAATTTTATTTTAGGGGTTGTTACAGATGTGGTGATACCAATTCTGCGGGCCCCCTCCCCCCCAGAAAACAACTTATGTGCGATATCTAAGGGGTTAAATGGCAAGTATTTTTTCTGATTGATAATGGGGGGGGGGGGGTTATATCATGAACCCATGCTTGAGTTCTCCTACACAATGGTTAAAGTGAAAGCTGCACGTATGTGCAGCCCTGCTTTAACCAGTGGTATTACAAAATCTAGGTGGGTTAAAAACATGATCTTGGTCTTATTTTATAGCCCCTGCGACTCCGAAGTTAGAGCAGTTTAAAGTGACATCACACTCTTTTTTTTCTTCAACAAGCTCCCCCTTGTTGTATGAGGTGCACAAACTGTTAGAAAGTTTCTAATACATATAGAAAAATTAGGGTTATGTACATCAGTTTTTCAGTGCAAATTACACGAGATTTCCTGTGCATATTTATGAGCTTATCTGCCCCATTATCTACAACTGTTACCTGCTTTAGATGTTTAGAACTTTAGAAAGACAACCTATCATTGCTGTACCCATAAATATGGCCCACACCAGCATACGAATTACCACCGTTACCAGTTCCAGACTGTCCATGGACTAGCTATCTGACTTACCAAGTTTCTGAACCAGGAGGAGCTCTTTAGATTGATACATAGTTTTATAGGAAAATATTCATTAGTACTTGTTTGTCAAGTGATTGGTCTTCCTTGAGCAATCCTACAGATATACAGTGTTGGCCAAAAGTATTGACACCCCTGCAATTCTGTCAGATGCTTCTCTAATTTGTGTAATTAACAGCACCTGTTACTTACCTGAGGCACCTAACAGGTGGTGGCAATAACTAAATCACACTTGCAGCCAGTTGAAATGGATTAAAGTTGACTCAACCGCTGTCCTGTGTCCTTGTGTGTACCACATTGAACATGGAGAAAAGAAAGAAGACCAAAGAACTGTCTGAGGACTTGAGAAGAAAAATTGTGAGGAAGCATGAGCAATCTCAAGGCTACAAGTCCATCTCCAAAGACATGAATGTTCCTGTGTCTACCGTGCGCAGTGTCATCAAGAACTTTAAAGCCCATGGCACTGTGGCTAACCTCCCTAGATGTGGACGGAAAAGAAAAATTGACGAGAGATTTCAACGCAAGATTGTGCGGATGGTGGATAAAGAACCTCGACTAACATCCAAACAAGTTCAAGCTGCCCTGCAGTCCGAGGGTACAACAGTGTCACCCCGTACTATCCGTCAGCATCTGAATGAAAAGGGACTGTATGGTAGAATACCCAGGAAGACCCCACTTCTTACCCAGAGACATAAAAAAGCCAGGCTGGAGTTTGCCAAAACTTACCTGAGAAAGACAAAAAATGTTTTGGAAGAATGTTCTCTGGTCAGATGAGACAAAAGTAGAGCTTTTTGGGAAAAGGCATCAACATAGAGTTTACAGGAAAAAAAAAAAAAAAAAAAGAGGCCTTCAAAGAAAATAACACGGTCCCTACAGTCAGACATGGCGGAGGTTCCCTGATGTTTTGGGGTTGCTTTGCTGCCTCTGGCATTGGACTGTTTGACCATGTGCATGGCATTATGAATTCTGAAGACGACCAACACATTGTGCAGCATAATGTAGGGCCCAGTGTGAGAAAGCTGGGTCTCCCTCAGAGGTCATGGGTTTTCCAGCAGGACAATGACCCAAAATACACTTCAGGTCAGCACTAGAAAATGGTTTGAGAGAAAGCACTGGAGACTTGTAGAGTGGCAGCAATGATTCCAGACCTGAATCCCATAGAACACCTGTGGGGGGAGAGATCTCTTGGTGGCAGTTTGGAGAAGGCCCCCTTCACATCTCAGGGACCTGGAGCAGTTTGCCAAAGAAGAATGGTCTAAAATTCCAGCAGAGCATTGTAAGAAACTCATTGATGGTTACCGGAAGCGGTTGTTCGCAGTTATTTTGTCTAAAGGTTGTGCTACCAAGTATTAAGCTGAGGGTGCCAATACTTTTGTCTGGCCCATTTTTGGAGTTTTGTGTAAAATGATCAATGATTTGGCTTTTTTTCATTCTCTTTTGTGTTTTTTCATTGCAAGCAAAATAAATGAAGATATTAATACCAAAGAGTTTGTGCTTGCAATCATTTTCTGGATGAAACTGAGTATTATCTGACAGAATTGCAGGGGTGCTAATACTTTTGGCCAACACTGTACCTGCAATTACTGAATCGGACTGACAATTTGACAACCAAATTCAGAAGGAGCAGAGATGTAAAGAGTAACTATTATTTAATGTTCTTGTAAATGGATAGTTCAAGTAAATATATGAAATGCTGCAATACCTTATCACAGGAAAATGCTTTTAACTATTTACTTCCCTGCCTGCTAAACTGCTTTAGTGAAGAAAGACTGCAGATCATAGAGTTTTTTTTGGGAGGGGGTTGAAACGAGTAGCAAAGAGAAAAACTTTTTGGAGTAGATTACAGTAGGGGTATATTCACAAGGAGGAATTTGCAGCTGTAATCAGGCAGACTTTTTTCCACTTGCTGATTTTTCAACTAGAAAAAAAGCATCCTGCTCCTTCTTTAGCTGGATTCGGCCTGAAACTCCCATTGAACTGAATGAAAGACATATTTTAGAACAGTTTCTTGAAGTACCGTAGATTTTGGAGTAGATTTTCAGAAAACGGATCAAAATTAGCTTCCAAAATTCCTGAATTCCATCTTTCAAGTTACTGAAACATATTTGTTGCTTGATCATATTGCTCTCTACATAAAAACTTTAATATTTCCACTTTACTGACACTTCAGGGGCTCTGTAGAAGCAGCATGCCATCCAAAACCCAGTCTAAATCTCTGCTCCAAAAGACAAGTAGCGCTCCTTCCCTTATGACTACATATATGGAGATAAAAATTTGACCATGGTCATGTGATTTAGGAGGCGTTCACAGTACGGTTGGTGTCCGCGGCTATTGTCCATACAAGAATTTAGCAACGGACACTAGCTGGTCTGTTTGCAATTTCCATTCATTACAAAGATGTCTGACTTTTCAAGTGGACAGCAAAACCCGACATGTAGGTTTTTGCTGTCCGCTTAAAAAGTCGGACATCTTTGGGAATGGACACTTAAGGACAGACACAGACTGTAAAAGAACGCACCAGATGTCCATTTAAATTAATGCAAAATGTAACGGACAAAGCCAGTGTCCGCTGCTAATGTCCGCACAAGATTATGCACGGACATTAGCAGTGGACACTCGCTGTCGGACACCGACACTAGTGTAAACGCTGCCTTAGCGTCAGTTAATGTCGTTTTTTTTTCTTTTAAACGGACACCTTCATAATGGAATCCAATGGTAGTGTGAACCTTGCCTTATCGTCCATGGTCATGTGATGAGCACACAGGTGCACAGCTGATTACCAGGCAGATACCTGATTACTGTGCTGTGACTATAATGAGCGGCATCTGTGTACATCACTTGATAATGGGCCGTAAATCACATGACCATGGTCAGAGTTTTATCCACTAGAAGTAACAGAATGAATGACAACAAGCAGAGATCTAGGAAACCGTGAGGAATAGATACAGAAAGTATATTGGAAAATTGTACAACGTTTTATTATACAAATCATAACATTTGTCTTTCAATATTGGTCTGAAAGTGGCCAACCCCTTTAAGGTAGAACTTATACTTCTCCCTTCTGCTAAGTCCACTCTTGGCTTTAGCTCAAAAACCTGTAACAAAATATGTAAGGTTTTTTTGACAAGGAAGAAATCCGCATCAGGGATTAAGAAAGTTTTTTTTATCCTCCAGCACAGTGTATGGACCTTTTAAAAACTGCTAGTAGTTTTTCCATGCGGTTTATGCCAATTCCAAGTGGATTTTCCGCCTCCCATTGACTGTGTTGGTTTTTGCAGGTGGAATCCGCCTGAAGGAAGCTTTTTTTTCCACTACCGGAAAAAAAAGCTAGCAGAACTCATAGAATTCTATGGGGAGGCGTTTTTTTCCCATGAGGATTCTGACACGGATTCAGCGCCAAAATCCTTGCCAAAAAATTCAGTGTGAATGGACCCTAACAGAAAAAACACTGCATGTCTCCAGTCTCCATCCATGTTGTCTCTAGGTACTCTCGGTAACTGTCCTGTCATGATCTAAAATGCTTGCTTCATGCCTTTGACCACATGACACTGGTTAACCTACAACCAGCACAGACATGTTTTTCAAGGAGATCCGCATTTGCAGACAAACTTGTGAAAACTTATGGCATATGACCATCAAAATAAACTGATCACAACGGCTACTGTGGGCCAAATTTGCTCACAATCACATATCAGCATCCTCTTCCTTGTGTATTGCAACCTCAGTGTCAGCAGTCAGGAGTACAGCTAGGAATTTTCAGGACTTCCAGAAAGAACTCCATAGTAAATCATGTCTCTGAGCTACTAATAGACAAAAAAAGTGCTGGCAGGCATTGACGCCCTAGACTCTTATGTTCTGGGGATAAAGATTTGTTCTCCATATGAAATATTAAAGTACCATCCCATGAACAGCACTCACAACCCATTTACTTAATCAAATCATGTTACCTATCATCTCAAGTTGTCTCCTCTTCAATTTTTTACATTTCTCTTCTCTGAACCTTAGTAATCAATGACACTTCTCCACTCTCAAATGCTCTGATGACTTTGACTTCAAGCAGATTATTGACTGCCAGAAGACATTGCTACTTAAAGAGGAACTTTCCCCACCTCCACCAATTCAAATTCTTAGCATCTGTTATTAGGTGCTGGGTTACTGATTCCTGCACAGTTAGATTTTTACTCTATGACCCACGATTCCTGAGCAACAAGTACAGTTGGTTTTGTTGCCAAATGTGCTATATAAGCTCTGTAATGTCAGGTGGGCGGTGTCAGGCAGGGGGTGTGATACAGAGCTCCAATCAGAGGCAGCCAGTGTCAGAGCTCAGAATCACACTCCATTGTCTGATCCTGCCTGACACTGCTCTTCTGACAGTACAGAGTCTAAATAGTATATCAGGAACAGCGGCAGCTAGAGAAAAAAACTCCAGCTGTGCCAGAACCAGTGGAGCAGCAGCTATTAATTTATGTAAAGTGCTGGACTTGTTGGAGGTAGTGAAATATCCTCTATAAAAGAGGTATATCCATTACATTTACTTAGAAGTGTCTAATTCAAGACTCAAGTCCCAGCTCTAGAACCCACACCTATACCTGGATTGTGGTTTGGTTTCGCTGTTTCAGTAATCCTTATTGCAATGAAGTAAGAGCAACACATACATGTGCAACCACCACATACATGCAGAATTCACTTGGATTTGGTGGTCAACTCACCAGGCAGGGCAGCTTTCAGAGAACCTCTATTATACACACTGATGTGAATCCTTCACGTGTGACTAATATCTATTAGATTTTTATGGCATATCCTGTAGAAAAAAAAATGCCTTTAGTCTATGTCAGTGCAATAAGGTGATACCATGACATATCACGTAGAAACAACATTCATTTTTTCTATATGTCCGTACAATATATTGCTATGAAATATATGTAATTTTTTTCAGATTTCTGCACATTAAATGCATGTTAAAAAATAGATTTTTGTGTTACTGACAATTATTTTCTGTCAATATACCTGTACGCGACCTTGCTTTTGCTTGCTTGTATTTTCAGATAATATTTGGAAGCTGGATAACCTCTGTAAGTTTTAATAATTTTCTTTTAGAAGGGTCAATGAAAAAAAAAATTGTTTGTTGAATTTTTTGGCATTCACTGAATATTTAAATAACATGTTGAGGCCAGGGCCCTAGGGACGCTGCAGGAAAAATCACGGCGTTGTACAGTGCAGGCAAAGTGGATGGCATTCATGCAAATCCCATCCACACTTTGCGGAAAAGATCGCAGTGCGGACACGCTGCAATTTACAAAGCCTTTGCAGCTTTGCAAATCGCAGCATGTCAATTATATCTACAGAAACGCTGGCGGCTTTCCCATAGATATAATGTTAAGAGAAAGTCTGCAGAGGAAAACTCTGTGAACGTTCTCTTAAAAGCGCTGCAGAAAGAACTGCAATGGGTTCATGCAGCGGTTCTTCCCACAGTTGCTTTAGTGCTGCGGATACGGCCCGTGGGGCCTTAGCCTAACTTTGGATAGTTGAGTTGTTGTTACATTTTACATTTTTATAATTTAACACATTAACTAACACTACTTTTCATGTGAAATCTTTTTTTTTTTTTTTTTTTTTTTTTTTATTAACTTTATTTCACTTTTACTTTTTCTTAGTCCCACTAGGGGATATCACCTTGTGATCGTTTGATATAATACTTTGGTATACTGAGTATACTAAAGACTTAGGCAGATTTAACACAACCATTATTAGGCATGGAAACAAACTAAAGTGTGTATGGCCCTATTCAGCTGAATGGATCCTTATGCAGAAACTGAACTCGGTCATTGCACAAAAGCTGAGAGAATGTTCTATTCTGGTGCATTTTCCTAGACCAGAATAGCACATTTCAATGTGTTGTCTATGATCTTTTTTTTTTTCTTTTCATTTTTATTTCCTGTGGTTTCTGGAAGCACTGCATAGGATCAAAACCATTGGCTGTGTGAATGTGGCTTGAGGCCATCCATATTCAGATGGTTGTTGTCTGTGAAACGTGGACTGTGGCTCAACTCAACCAAACTCACTGCATCATAGTGATCTATGATGCTAGGAGCTCCACTACAGCTGTGAGTCCACTGGCCCATACTCACATGATGATCCTAGATCACTATGATGCAGTGAGTTTGGTTCAGCAGAGCTACTGTTGGTCCAGGAAGTGACAATGCCTCTGGTGGCTTGTGGCACATCAGGCTTGTGTTTACCCCCCAACTGTCCTGAGAAACCTTGTGATCACATAAGTTCTGATGGAACAACAGAAGATATCTCTACCTCTTCACGCTTCTCAGACACCTTGGTCATCATTGACAGTGGTATCTAAGAGGTTAAATGATGTTATCATAATCTCTGCTATTATAATATATTCATGGCTGTCCACACAGCTTTTAATTTGCATAGAATAAAGAAATAAGTATTTTAAGAGGTACCGGTGACTGCTGCCCATTTTTTTGTTTTATTTTCATGGATCCTTTGAGCCCATGTGTTCCCTGTAATGAGGCTATATGTAAGGATGTTCAAATTACTGCTACACACTACATCTGAATATACTGTTACATTAAGGTGCAGGAAGGGGTTTTACCATCTCAGGGTTTCACCTATCTCCTTGTCTCCTCTCCGCTCTACTTCCTAGTTATCAGCTCAGGACATTAGTGTGCTCTGCGCTTGTTCCAAGTTGCACTTTTATCTCTGGATTTACATCCAGAATTAACAAAGGTACTAATTGAGACATTATTAGGGCTTGTTCACACAGAGTTTTTCGGCAGCGGATTTTGACGCGGAATCCGCCTCAAAATCCGCTGCCAAAAACGGCTCCCATTGACTTCAATGTAAGCCGTTCACTTCCGTAGTAGCGGAAAAAAGAAGCGACATGTCCCTTCTTCCATGGCGCGAAGCTCCCTCCTTATTAGGCCCATTCATTCGGGCCTAATCCGGAGAGGAATGCTGCGATTGGATACTGGTGCACTGCATCGGCATTCCGTTGCGGCTAGCCGCATGGTATGTTCACACCTGGAATCCATTTTCCGCCATGTGAACATACCCTTACAGGGCTTAGCTGCTGAAAGGACTTTGCAAAAAAAAAGAGAAGGGAATATAAGTGGCCGAGAACAGGGACCGAGTCATTGGCCTGAGCAAAGAGGTGGCCTGAAACCTAGACATTCAAGTTAACTCCCAGTGTGCATTACTATGGAGTGCTGTGTTGGTTACACCATTTTTTAGACTGTAACTTATTATACTAAAATAAGAAAGTATGTAAGCAGAATTTTAAATACATGTATGCTAGAAAACAGAATGATTTCCTAGTATATGAATAAATTTAAACCATACAAACTAAGCAAGTGTTTTAAAGCTTAAGAAATGGGAGATCCCTTAAACTTACTAAGAGGGTAAAGAGAAGTTTTGAATTGTAATGCTCCGTTCCCACAGAGTAACGCGCCGCTCATTTAGACATGTAAACACGTGTCAGAGCAAGGTGCTTCAAAACAGATCCCATTGACTTGAATGGGTGCCAGCTTATGCGCGCTACACATTGAAATCAAAGCCTAAGCCTAATCAATCAAAGCCTAAGCCTAAGAAACAATACACCCCCAACCCAAACCAGCAGCAATTCCAAGTCAAGGAAGAGGTGCAAATCTTTCAATTATAGCTTTTCTCTGTGTTTCTTCCTAGATTTGTGTTTTTTTTTTTTTTTAAATCATTTATACCATTATCAGTAAACCAAATCAAGGTACGGTATTTTTAGAACCCCTTTAATTATTGGTCATTTGTAGGGTGTCCATAGGTCAGCTATTTAGTCACTCACTAACTACAATTAATCAGCAGACGTATTTTACATATTTTAAGCTTTAATATTATATAGATGGCTTGTTGTTTGCTTTCCCAAATAATTTAGATTTTATCAGTCCTGTAGGTGTCCAATATATATCTTTGAGAAGTCTCACCCCTGCTGTTTCTTCATCTTTGTGAGCAGACGCTTTTGTGCTGTTGACGTGTGGTATATACACACTTTGCACACCTGAAGGGAACCTACTTACTGTCAGCTGATTGTTAAGTATACATATACAGGGCAATGTTCGGGAATGTGTACTTGTAGGAACCTTTGTAGAGCTGATTACTGACCTGTGTAAAAGTCCTTTATGAGTTCAAAGATCCAGAGTCGGTCTAATGAGGGGTTGAAGTATCTCTATTTAAGGGATTCCGGGTTGGAAAATCCAGTCCATACATCGGCAAGATTTCCCAGCTGAAACCCAAACAGAAGACAGGAACTTCTTGCAACATAGTGATCTACAATACTTTGAATCCTTGCCTGCAGCTTGGATGTCTTGTATTGTATATAGTAAGGACAGTGGAGCCCTAAGGGTCTGTTTACACTAAGGGTTTTTTGCCAGAGAATTTTGATGCAGAATCCGTCTCATAATCTTCCTGCAAAAATGCCTCTCATTAATTTCAATGGGAGCTGCTAGCTTTTTTTTTCCGCTAGCTTTTTTTTTAGCTAGTGGAAAAAAAGCAACATGACCTATCTTCAGGCAGATTCCGCCTGGAAATCCCATTGAAGTCAATGGAAGGTGGAAAAACCGTGATGTGGTTTTGTGGCGCGGTTTTTTCAAAAACTGCTAGTATTTTTCAAAGAGAAGCTTCCAGGTCCATACACATTACTGGAGCAAAAAAAAAAAAAAAAACCCAAAAAATAAAAACGCCTCAAAAAACACCTTATGTAAAAAAAAAAAAAAAAAACACATCAAAAAAACATTTCCTAATTCCTCAAGCAGATTTTTTCCACTGCCAAAAAACTCTGTATGAACATACCCTAAAGCAGCAAGGACTCCTAGCATCATAGGTCCCTAGTGAGGGCTAGCAATAGCAAATCCAGCGGAAGTATGGACCAGATTTTCTGAGCCACATTCCATTCCATTACCATACTGTTGACATGCATGGTAACATGTGCTACTCTTTGTTGCAAGTAAAAAAAACACATGTATGTCTTCCATCAAAAAAGTGCAGTATAAACCCAAGCTTGAGGCTGGATTTACACATTGCGTTTTTGCTGAAGAAAACTGCGTCCAGTTTTTAACTGCAGTAATGAGTAGCACATTGAAAAGGGTTGTTTAGGATATAAAGTTTTCTGCAGGGAGGCCAGGGAAGGTGTAAAGTAAAAAAAAAACCAAAACAACCCCAAAACATACTGACCTGTTATCAGTAATCTAGTGCCCCCCACTGCTGTCCAGTCCAGTGACGCCCAGATGTTTCTCCTCAGGGTGCAGCTGGGAACACTGACCTTTGCCTCCATAAGCCTTAGGAAGCCACTGTTCAGCAGCACTATAAAAACACTGTGCTGCCATAAAAACACTGTGCTACAGCAATCATGAAGGAGGTATTTATCAGTTTAAAGTTCTTTGCTTGTAGAAGGGCCAATCCAAAGACTCCAACTCTCTATGTGACATACCAACTCTGACTTCTGCACAAATGACAGCCATGGTTAGTGAGAAGCCATGAAAAATCCAGTGGTTGATTCTTAAGAAAGTAAATATCTAAAAAAAAAAACCTATACATCTAAGAAATTATACAATATTAAGAGTTAATAACATTCACTTCATTAAAAATAATTATTCATTTTATCGTCAACCAGGAGTTAGGTCATATTTTTACAACTCCGACTTCAGCCAAACTTGGTCAGACTCCAACTCCACAGCCCTGGCTTTTAGTCAGGGAATAGAAGAAGCTGAAAACTCACTGTGATATTTTGCTACTCAAACAGATGCCTTATTGCAGAATAACTTAATATCTGTACTGGATCATCCTGTGTTTCTCTCTGGAGGACCTAACCTTTTCTGATAGGATCGGGTGGCAGGTGAAGGTGGGTTTCCAACCACAGGATATAGAGGTTTCCATTCAGTAATAGCGAAGATGATTATGAAAAAAAAAATCAGGAAGGAAAATGAACACAAAATTATATTTAGACGTTTACAGAACATTTCATTATATAATTTTATTTACAAATTTCGAGACCAAACAACCCTTTAAGCTAAAGGAAACTGAATTTTGATGTTCATTCACATCTGCTTTTTTAGTTCCACATGAGCAGAACAACAAAAATAACAGCAGTAACATCATATGATGGACACCATCAGACTGACCCCACTGATTATACTGGGGCCGATTGGGATAACATCACGGTGTCTTGCTCAGTACTATTTTGTGCACAATTTCTTTACAGAATATTCTTCAATCAAAACCTGCATGTTGTAATCACAATAAAAAAACACAATGTGAAGCCAAGCTAAGTGATGTCATGGCGGAACATATTGGCTCCATATTTCAGTCTCCGCATCCTGGACCACCAGTGAATCTACTAACCGGAACTTAGAGCATGATACTGATCTATGAAGCTCTAGGTCTGAGTCAGTAGACCCACGGACAGCCTGGACTACAAAGACACTCTGTATGGCAGTTTCAAAAGGGTTTATGCCATGAAAAATATTTATCCTCCATCCATATGATGAAGGATAAATACCTGATTGGTGGGATCTGACAAATTTTGGTGAATTGCTGTGCACTGCAATGGATATCTAATTCATTAAGGAGATGGAATAGATTTCCTATATAACTTGCACCAGTATGACGCTGGGTTCACACCAGCATCTGGACTCCGTTATCAGGTTTCCGTCTTCTGCATGCACCCCCTATTCACGTGTGAACTAAGCCTTACATTACCACTGGGTGTCCGTTCCTTTGGTCTGCTGGAGAACCAGAAGAATGGTCAAACAGACCGCTAATAGCGGACACCAAGGGAGCTGAGGGACCCTAATGACTATAAGGAGCTCAGTCTGGTATCTGTTCTTTTTAATGGAAAACACCAGACAAAAAAGTTAGGTTTGCAGATTATTTGAAAAAGAAAATTGTCCACATTAATTCCACTAATTCCCTTGGAGAATGACTGTTTTGTATTTTAATCATTTATGTGCAGCAAACCATATAACTAAACAAAGATCACCACATAATAGGGGGAATTTGTTAAGACTGGCATTTCCTGTACCAGTCTAAAAGGGAGTCTGTCATCAGGGTGAAGCATTGTGAACCAGCAACACAGTTATCAGGGTAAGTTCACATGGGTTTTTTTGGTCAGGGTTTTGAGGTCGTATCCGCTCAGGTCTTTTTTCTGGGAGCCGTTTCTTCCGGCTCCCGGAAAAAAAAAGCAAGATGCTCATTCTTCAGGCCGAGTCACCTCGCGATTCAGCCTGAAGACCCTCCCTCCTCCAGACTAGGCCCATTCATTGGTCCTAATCCGGAGCGGAGTGTGCAGCTACCTGGTTTTTGGATCGGAACCTGAGGCGACCTCCTCCTCAGGTTCCGAACTGAAGAAACTTTGTGTGAGATTACCCTTATATAGGTCAGGCTCATCTGAATATAACGCTATAATACACACCCCGATCTTTTAGTGACAGGACTAGGAAGCTGAGCTGTAATCTCGGCTGACTCTTTGCTCACATTCACCGAGGCATATTAGAGCAGTGTGGGGCAATAGAGCTGCCTGCTAATGTAAATTATTATCTCGACAACGGAGGCACAAATTCACAGGGGTAAAGGTGTTACATTTAGGTGAAAGCACCAACTAAGTATCAATGTATAAATAACACAAAAAAATTCTTTTGATTTTAAATCTAAATTTATTGTTACAAAAATGTTTTTAATTGTAAAAAATTTTGGTATCAGGAAAACAAACACATAAAAACATTTAAAAACACACAACAAGAGTGGAGGTCGCACTGGACTGAGCAGCTCCAGCAGGTGTATAATCTGCTAGTGGTGTAGGGGATGAGAACAGCCACAATAAAGGTGTGTATAGAGAGGCCCAGTACCGTATTTTGCGGACTATAAGGCGCACCGGACTATAAGGCGCATTACCCATGAGCGCCTTATAGTCCTGCCTAGGTCCATATATAAGGCGCACCGGACTACAAGGCGCAGCGCTGTCCGGTGCGCCTTATATGATTGAAAGCGGCGGCCGGCAGACTTTGCCGGCGGCCGCTTCTATTCATTTCAATGGTACGCTTCCATTGAAATGAATGGAAGCGCTCGGCACACGAGGAGTTAAAGAACTTCCTTCTTGATCACGTCGGAATAATCTCCTTACCTTTTTACCATAGCCAGCGCCGCCTTCTTCCGCAGCTCCGTCTCTGTCTTCTTTGGGCCTCATGGATGACGCATGCGCAGTCGGCTCTAACAGGCTCTCGCAGCCAGAGCCGACTGCGCATGCGTCATCCATGAGGCCCAAAGAAGACGACACAGAAGGCGCGAACACAGCTCAGGGAGAAGGCGGCGCTGGCTATGGGAAAGGTAAGAGACGAATAGTCTTTTAAGGCTATTCCGACGTGGTTAGGGGGAAGAGGTTCTTTTAATGGTAGAATCTAGAGTTGAGCGAGTACTGTTCGGATCGGCTGATCCGAACAGTACTCGCTCATCTCTAGTAGAATCTCTTTAAGCAGCGGCCGCCGGCAAAGTCTGCATGCCGCTTCCATACATTACAATGAGAGCGCGCTATTCAAATAGTTAGAGATGAACGAATACTATTTGAATAGCGCGCTCCCATTGCAATGTATGGAAGCGGCATGCAGACTTTGTCGGCGGCCGCCGCTTAACTCCTCGCGTGCCGCCGCTTAACTCCTCGCGTGCCGCCGCTTCAAGCCTTATATAAGGCGCACCGGACTATAAGGCGCACTTTCGATTTCTGAGGAAATCGAAGTATTTTATGTGCGCCTTATAGTCCGGAAAATACGGTATTTTGTATATATAAATGTAAATAGGCTCCTATTGCCCACAATATCACAAGATTAGGGCACTTAATTGAAAAATATCTGTAGCATTGCAAAGATCATACCCCCATCACCACTATATAGTAAAAGCATATCAGGTAACAGAACCAATGTAAAGTTACACACACATGCCAGTATTACATAAGCCAACCTACATAGGACAAAATGTGAAGCATATATATATAAACCACTGCTCACCAGCTGCGACCTCCACTCTGAGCCCCGACGGACCGTTTCGCCCCTGAAGAAGCAGGGGCGAAACGGTCCGTCGGGGCTCAGAGTGGAGGTCGCAGCTGGTGAGCAGTGATTTATGTATATGCTTCACATTTTGTCCTATGTAGGTTGGATATGTAATACTGGCATGTGTGTGTAACTTTACATTGGTTCTGTTACCTGATATGCTTTTACTATATAGTGGTGATGGGGGTATGATCTTTGCAATGCTACAGATATTTTTCAATTAAGTGCCCTAATCTTGTGATATTGTGGGCAATAGGAGCCTATTTACATTTATATATACAAAATACTGGGCCTCTCTATACACACCTTTATTGTGGCTGTTCTCATCCCCTACACCACTAGCAGATTATACACCTGCTGGAGCTGCTCAGTCCAGTGCGACCTCCACTCTTGTTGTGTGTTTTTAAATGTTTTTATGTGTTTGTTTTCCTGATACCAATATTTTTTACAATTAAAAACATTTTTGTAACAATAAATTTAGATTTAAAATCAAAAGAATTTTTTTGTGTTATTTATACATTGATACTTAGTTGGTGCTTTGAGTTTTTTGCAGGTATCTTTGTTTTTTATCTAGTATTGAGATTGCTTTGGGTTACATTTAGGTGAGCCTGACCTACCTACCTGATTTAGGCTAAGGCCTCACGTTGCGGAAACGCAGCTTTTTTTGTTGCAGATTTTGCTGTGGTTTTTTGAGCCAAAGCCAGGAGTGGATTGAGCAGAAGTATAAGAACTTCCTATATATTTCCCATTCCTTTTGTAGCCAATCTTGGCTTTGGCTCAAAAATCCGCAGCAAAATCTGCGACAAAAGAAGCTGTGTTTTCGCAACGTGGGGCCTCAGCCTTAATATGTTTTAACCTGGTAACAGACTCTTTTTAAGGCTGAGGCCACAAGTTACTGAAACGCAGGTTGTTTTTTTTTTTTTTAAGCCAAAGCTAAGAACAGCTACATAAGGAATGGGAACTATATATAGGAAGTTCTACTTTCTGTTCAATTCACTCCTGGCTTTGGTTAAAAAAAAAAAAAAAAACGTAGCAAAATCTGCAACAAAAAAACCTGCATTTCCGCAACGTGGGGCCTCAGCCTAATGAAGTTCTTGACTGGTGAAAGGCGTGTCTGAATTATTAAAGGGCTCCAGCCCATTCCATGCGCCTAAATTGAAATGTACGCCAGTCAGGAACTTGAATAAATTTTAGGTATATCTCATGCCAGTTTTCTGTCGTGTGCTATAGTAAATTTGTCAGGCTGGCCATTTTCACAAAAAGTGGTGAACGGGATGCAGAACGAACAAGGTGGCATATCTCTGCTGGAAAAAATGGCCGAGAGCCAAGATGTGCCACAAAACTTGTACTGATGGGCTACTAAATTATACCTATTATTTATAATATAACTCCAAAAAAGCAGGCGGCACACCAAAAATAGTGAAAAAAAAAAGTGAAGGAGGTTTATTGCCTCATACTACGACGTTTCGGCTCAAACAGCCTGTTTCAAGGAAACGTTGCAGTATGAGGCAATAAACCTTCACTTTTTTGCACTATGTTTGGTGTGGCGCCTGCTTTTTTGGGAGTCTTCACATGGAGTAAACGCGCATGTATTTTTGCACGTGTAAAAATAAGACTCCCATTGACTTCAATTACATTTTACAGGCGTATTTTTACACGTGTAAAAAATTATCATTGAAGTCAATGGGAGTCTTATTTTTACACGTGCAAAAATACACGCGCGTTTACTCCATGTGAAGGCTCCCTTTGGGGTTATAGTGAACGAGACAAATCCTTTTCCCATTGGTGAGCACCCTATCTAATATTTGTAATGTATGTGTGTGTGTGTGTGTGTGTGTGTATATATATATATATATATATATATATATATATATACCCCCACAACCAAAAATTAGGTGGCACTCCAAAAGTAGTGAAAATGTGTGGGTAGTATATTCACCCAAATAAAGAACCTACACTTTTCATTACTTTCTGTATGTTATTGGGACTAAGGTCATTACCCTAAGGCTGGTACCTGATATTTGATACCTTGTGTGATATTTACTTGAGTATATACAATTTTTTTTCCACACAATATATAAGTAAAATTTTATATATATACATATATATATATATATATATATATATATATATATATATATATATATATACATAGCTATCTAGAAAAAAAAATCTTGTATCAGCACAGTATATTATCTATATTGCCTAGCCAAGCCACCAAAGTACATGTTCTCCTCACGGTTTTCAAGAAATCGTCAAATGAAGTTCCCTATGTTGTAGCTGCGAGGCTGAGACGTGGAGCCCGCGCGCCCGCCATTTTGTTTCTGTCAGAGCCCGCTCTCTCCCTCTCCCCGTCCTTCCCTGTCAGACACGGCTTAGATTATTACACGGCTCCTCAGCTAGCACTTGTCTGCTGACGGAAGATACGCCCAAACGTGACTGAAATAACTGGCATAGTTCTCTGTGAGTGGAGGTAACACGTACATCACGTCGTGTGGTGACTCCCCAGTGACAAAATGGTGGACGGCACCGCATTGACACAGCCAAGGACGGGACGTGGTGGAGACCACTAATGGGAGTGGGGGGAGGGGAGAGTCACTGAACGTGTCATTTACACCAGGCTTGTGATTAGTGCGCTACGTATACGAGCAGGGAGCAGGAGAATACGCTTGTGTCGCACCAAGAGGTGAAGCGTGGCCGCTGGGGGAGGGGTGGGACGAGTAGTCCTCTGCCTGAGAGACTTGTGTGCGCCACTGCAGCCGCCATACAGCGCGCCTACATTAGCCCTGCCGCACGACTTGCATTAAAACCACACTTTCACGATGCGTTTAGCTAGAAAGCCGCCATAACGCAGCCTCCGTGTCCACTATTTACATTGGGCGCTTTGAGCCCGCAGCGTTCTCATTTCAGTCAGAGAATAATTAGTGGCGCCGCTTCCCTGCACTCCCTCAGATACGTAATGTGCGTAATTGCAGCGTTATAATTGTTACTGCGCAGCGGAGAAATACAACGCTGCACGCTGCTTATTCTGCCGGCACCGAAAGGGTGTGTGAGGCTATATGGCGAGACGGAGCAGCCTCGCCATAAACATAGCGCAGCTTGCAGCATAGCTCTGTGACACGCCCATCCCCAGGCGAAGCTCCTCCCCCGTATACTGCCGTCAATATGGGATGGAAACAGCCACTTCGCCAGTACAGCGCCAGGCTAATAACTGGTCCGATTCCACATCTAACCCTCCCCCCACCTTCATAGACTAACTGCAACGCATGGGCGGTGCTTCGCCTTCATCAAGTTTCTCAGGGACCGCCCTTCTCCCTCACACTAGAGCGGGAGGCGGGAAAACCTGTGGATGATTGACGGCTCTCTCTACCAATCAGCTCCGCCCTCCATTGCTCTGGTGCTGAACGGCTCAGCCAATCGGAGAGGTTGAGGGGGCGGGACATTTGGTAGCACAGGCCTCGCCTTCTCCACTTTGCTGCTTTTGACTCCGCCCCCCTTATGCTCCGGGACTGGACGGGAGAGTTGGGTTACGGGGGGAAGGATCGCTGTGAGGGGAAACTGCGGCTGGGGCCTGTTCTCGCCATCATCTCCCGCTACCGGTAAGTGAACGGGCGATGAGGGGAGGATAGAACGGCGGCCAGCTTCTATATTATTCGTCCTGCCCCTCATTTACCCCGCTCCCTTCACGTGTGGTGGCGCTCTCTGACGCCACCTGGCGGGGGTATCTATTATTTACCCCCTGTCTTGTCTATGGCGGTTATTTCTCGGGGTCTGTCACCGGGTTGCTCGGGAATGGCGCTGCCTCCGTTTACCTCACACCGTGTTGTGAGGGGAGAAGATGCAGAATGTGCCCGCCGGGTGTTATTGTGTTACCCGGAGGGGGGTTCGTGCCGTGCTCGGGTCACCTCGGGGTGTGCCGGGGCTGCCTGCTCGGTATTGTTCGCCTGCTCGCTAATGGCGGACGGGAGGCAGCGCCACCGGCAGAGCAGAGTGGGAGTAACAGCGCTGGGGTAGAATAATTCCCACAGGGCAATAACCCCCCCCCCAGCGTTAACCCTTTGTATCGTGTGTCCCGCCATACAAAGACCCCGGCATGAGGGGGCTATAGCGCTGCCGGGGCCCTGGGGACAGAGGAGAGGCACGGGCACTGTATACATAGTACGATATATGTGCAGCTGCACTGCTCCTCTCCTGCCCCCAGGGGTAACAGATTCACTGCGTGTGCTGCTATATAGGGAGGGGGGCGCACAATGAGGCCTCTCCGCAGTAGTGCAGCCGCTCTATTCACTAGGCCCGGCTCACATTTGCAGCCTGTTGTATTGTGTGAGGCAGAGGGAAATCCTTGTCTGCTCAGTGAGTGTGGCGATTGGAACATGATGGCAGTGAGGCTGCTGGTGGGAGGGAGGAGGGGGCAGCCTGCACTATCCGCTCCTGCCGCTAGGTGTCTCCGTGCCGAGTGTTGTCACAATGCAGCGCAAGGGGCAGAATGCAAATGTTATTTATTACAGCTCCATCTGCCACATGATCGTGGTCTCTTTTATTCCTGAACTGTATTGTGGAGGTTATCGCTGTGGATATGAAATTGAAACCATGTCAGCCTGATTTAACCATAGCATTACCGCTCCCCTTCCACTTTAACCCCTTCCGCCCCACAAGCCATTCAATTTAGGTTGGTTTTATGCTTTGTGAGATGTTTGATGGCTTTGGCTACAAAGTGCCAACCTATCAGAAGATACAGCTTATGGCTAGAAAGTCCGTTTGCACGCTACCTAACGGTTGCACGGTTCAGCCTAACCGTGTTCCGATTTTTATAGGAAGTTGCGTTGATGATTAGGCGAGTGACTTCCATCTTATATTGATTTCATTGGGTGGTTCCGATCAGTTTTTACCGATCTGGATAGGATATGCTTTTGGAACGGAGCATAAGAACCCCCCCTCGGATTGCAAACTTGACCGGGTGTATGAAGCCTTATATTATAAACGGGGTCCAAATGAATATACTATGCTATATACAAGAGGGATCCAAAGCACCGACCAATGTATTTTTTGCATTTTGGACACGTTATCTATTTTCTAGTATTGATGGCTATGCTGCTCAGTTGCCATACAACCTCTAGTGGCGAGTGTAGGTACTGCAGCCCTGTCCCATTGAAGTCTATGGGATAGGCCATCGATGATGCAAACTGGATAACCGCCCCCATCCCCCACTAGGTTGCAATCCAACTCCATTTACTCTCATTAGTGAAGGAGTGACCAGGCAACAGCAAAAGTCACTGTTTCTAAGGCCCAGTTCACATCTGCATTTGGGCCATTCCGTTCACCTATCTGTATGAAATATGCAGAGAGAAAAGTCATGCAAGCGGCACTTTCTCTCTCTGCATTTTTCTTATGGAAACTGAGCGGACCCCATTATAGTCTATGGGGTCTCAGGGTTTCAGATAGTCATCACAATCAGGCATGTCTAACGCTACCATATTAGTGATAATCATCATTCCTTTATGTAGTCCCTTTTCAGTAGATTTGGAAGCAGCTCATAAATCTTATAAAAATGAGGCAGTTGGTGCACTGGGGGCGGGCCTTCAGCTCGTTGGAGCACTGCCCTTGCCATTCAATTTCCTGCCATCTCCTGCCTGCACCAGCACATACAGTGGGAATTGATCTTTTCATCACTCCTCTTAGGCCCGGTTCAGATTTCTGTTTGGAGAGTCTGCTTAGGAACCCCCTGAACAGAAACCTAATCTTCATAAAAAAAGCGGTTACCTTAGAAAACCGGCGGACCCCATAGACTGCAATGGGGTCATGTGGTTTCCGCACGAGAAATGCAGAGAGAAAAGCGCTACTTGCAGGACTTTACTCTCAGCATTTTTCATGTGGAGAGGGAACAGAATGGTCCAAACACAGATGTGAACCAGACCTGACTTGAGAAGCAAGAGCATTGCTCCAGGCAGCTGATGGCGCTTCATTTGCACTTTAAAGGGAATCTATCCCCTCCCTGAGCATGCTCAACAACTTTGAAGGGAACCGGTCAGGGTTGTTTGGGACTCTTAACACTAAACCATCCACCCATGAGTTCGAGTTTTGGGGGCCATTCACACAACGGAAAATGAAGAGCAATTTGGGCACAGCACGGTGGCTCAGTGGTTAGCACAGCAGCCTTGGAGTACTGGGTTCGAATACTGCCAAGGACAACATCTGCAAGGAGTTTGTGTCTGCGTGGATTTCCTCCCACACTCCAAAGATATATCGATAGGGAAAAATGTAGATTGTGAGCTCTATATGGGCTTGCAATCTTAAAAAATAAAATAAAAATAAAGAACAATTCCTCTTCATTTTCTGTCTGTTTTGCATTGGCACTCCATTGGGGGAGTCTCAAACCATGGACTCTGTGAGAAGATCGAGCAGACCGCTTATTTTTTCAGCATCTAGCTATCATCTCTGCCTCCCATTGAAGACTATGGGAGGTAGAATCTGGTGCTGACTTGGGGGCAAAATCCACTCCCAAATCATCGTCAAATTCTCTCGTGTTAACATCACCTAAGTGTATCAAATAGGATTACAATCCATGTTTAAAAAAATATAAAAATTAGTAATCCCCTTTGTGTTGACGTGGCTCCTGTATTAGTGGTACCTGCACAGTGGTTCACTTTAGTGCAGTGAAACCAAAGCATACTTGACTGATCTTTGCAGGTGCTGGGAGCACCATAGATGAGGCTATTTGGATTCATCTCCGAACAAGAATAAATAATATATTTATTTTCCATAATGGCCACAGACAAACTTAGGTCAGGGTTGTTAAAGGGATCCTATCTTTTAAACACAATTTTTTTCTCCCTAACATGTTGGAATAGCCTTAAGAAAGGCTATTTGTCTCCTACCTTTCCTATTGTTCTCTGCACCGCTGTTCGCCTGCAATCCCGGGTTTTTCTTGGTATGCAAATGAGCTCCCTTGCTGCACTGGGGGCGGGCCCCAGCGCTTAAACAGTACTGGGGACGTCCCCAATGCTGCCAGAGATCTCTCCAGCGCCGCCTCCATCATCTTCTGCGACGATCTCTTCACCACGTCTTCTTCCGGTGGTGTCTTCTTACTTCTAGGCCTAGGGCAAGCCGACTGAGCATGCCCACAGCCACAAGAAAAATGGCCGCTTCCACAGTATTGTAAGCAGCCATTTTCCCGAGGCCTAGAAGTAAGAAGACGCCGCCGGAAGAAGACGTAGTGAAGACCTCATCGCAGAAGAAGATGGAGGCGGCGCTGGAGAGCTCTCTGGCAGCATTGGGGACGTCCCCAGTGCTATTTGAGCACTGGGGCCCGCCCCCAGTGCTGTGACAGAGCTAATTTGCATACCAAGAAAAACTGGGATTGCAGCCGTATGGCGGTGAGGAGAACAAAAGGAAAGGCAGGAGACAAATAGCCTTTCTTAAGGCTATTCCGAAGTGTTAGGGGAAAAAAATTGTGTTTAAAAGATAGGATCCCTTTAAAGATAAATCACTGTTCCGTTAGGACTTGTGTCTCAAATAAACTTGATAGATTCCCTTTAAGGTGAAACCGACCCCAAGTTAGCATGACTCGGCCTCACCTGGTGCACAATATACTTGGATAGCTGCACTGTAAATAGAGCATTTGGCCTCCCCACACAGTGAAAGCTCTCCAATAGACGAAATCTTGAAGACCACCTCCTTACCCAGACCACATCTTCTGTGATGGATTTTTCACTTTTCTACACTAGCCATATTCTTTGAGAAGACCCACCTCCTACAAGACCTCTTTATCATTCAGTTTTGGGTGGTTGTTTCAAAGAGGCTTCAATGTATAAATTGTCAAATTGTTGCATGTAAATGGTTTTCTACCTGTATTGGCAGTAGGAGCAGAATACAGCTCTGAGACTCTTAGGGCTAGTTCACATGGAGTTTTTGTAGGCAGATTTTGAAGCGGAGTCCACCTCAGAATGTGCCTGTAAAAAAGGCTCCAATTGACTTCAGTGGGAGCCGCTTGCCTTTTTTTTTTTTCTGCTTGCGGAAAAAAGAAGCGACATGCCCTATCTTGCCGTGAATTCTGCGGATGAGTCGGCCACGGCGTCCGCAGCTTGAGACACGCTCATGTTTAGGCCCAAGATGCCTGGGTGCATCGGCATCCCGTTGCAGCTAGCCGTGCCAAAAAAACACACTTCTGCATGGTTATTTCTGTTATAGGAACAGAATATCAGAAATAACAGTATAGTAAGATCATTCATATGATAAATGCCAGTGGTGCCAGATTTCCATTATGGAGTCCATCATTTTACTGGATAAATTAGCACAACATGCTGTACTATTTACTGTTACGGTTTTTTTTGTATTGGGATCTGTAATAAGACTCTGATGTTAATGTGAACCTTACAACATTACAACTATCAGACATATCAGGTAAATGTTAAAGAGGACCTTTCATGGTTTGGGGCAAAGGCAGTTCTATATACTGCTGGAAAGCCAACAGTGCGCTGAATTCAGCGCACTGTCGGTTTTCTCGATCTGTGCCCCGGGTGAAGAGCTTTCGGTCCCGGTACCGTAGCGCTTTACAGTCAGTCAGGAACGTCCTTCTCCACAGCAGAGCCAATAGCACTGTACAGTGTGAGCGGGGAGGAACGCCCCCCTCCCTCTGCTCACAGTGCTTGTCCATAGACAAGTATTATCAGGAGGGGAGGGGGCGTTCCTTCCCGCTCACACTGTACAGCGCTATAGGCGCTGCTGTGGAGAAGAACGTTCCTGACTGACTCTCAGAAACGCCCTTCTGACTGTAAAGAGCTACGTTACAGTCACCGCTAGTTCTTCACCCGGGGCACAGACCGGGAAAGCTGACAGTGCACTGAATTCAGCACACTGTCGGCTTTCCAGCAGTATATAGAACTGCCTGTGCCCAAACTATGAAAGGTCCTCTTTAACGTTTGTGAACATATAAATTACCATTTACGCTAGGTTCACACCTGCGTTCAGCCTTCCGTTCTGTGCTTTCCGTCTTCTGCATGCCAGAAGACGCAAAGCACAGACCGGGTCCGGCGGTGAGCGTTTTATGCTCTCCGCCGCGAAACCGGATTTTTTAATCCGGACACAGAGTACTGCATGTCCGACTCAGTGTCCGGATTATAAAACCCGGTTTCGCGGCGGAGAGCGCAAAACGCTCACGGCCAGACACCTTTCTCACCCATTCAAATGAATGGATGAGACAGAATCCTGCAGGTTTCCGTATCCTGCTCTGTTTTATGCAGGAAACGGAAACCTGCACAACGGAGAGGGCAATGCAGATGTGAACGAGCCCTTAGGCTGTGTTCACATGGAGGAATTTGCCACGGATTTGGCCCTGGAATCCACCTCTCATTGTTTTCTATGGGAGGCAGAGATCGCAGCTGGAAGTGGGGAAAAAAGTGTCCTGCTCTATCTTGCCCCAGACACCGCGGCTGGAGACTCCCTGCAGATTAGGCCCGTTCACCTGGCCCTAGTCAGTAGCCGGATGTGCATTGTATCAGCGTACCATCGTGGCTAGACCACAGTGAAAATGCCAGGGGCAGTAAATGAAGAGAATTCCTCTTTGTTTTCTACCATGTGAACATACCCTATCAGTTTAATATGTTTAGTCAACTCTTCAAATTTCTGGAATACTTAACATAAATACTCTGTGCTGCAGTAAGGATAAGATGATTGATCTATGCTTTGTGCACTCATGGGCTAGTTTGTTTACTAGTTGTGGCCATTTTGCTTTGTACTCCGCCTCCTTTCTGGAGATACCGACCTCTTTAGATCAGAAAATGTATGGTATTGCGGAAATTACTTTACTCATATTATATTATATATATATATATATATATATAATATAAATATAATATATATGTATTTATTTATTTGTATACCAGTTAAAGGGGGTTTTCTGGCCCCAACAGGTTTTTTTTTTCCCTCTATCAGTATGTCTTTGTATTGTGGGAGGAAAGCAAACATGGGGAGAACATACAGACTCCTTGCAGATGTTGTCCTTGGCAGGATTGGAACCCAGGACTCCAGCACTGCAAGGCTTCAGTGCTAACCACTGAACCACCGTGCTGCCCCCAACAGATTTTTTTTTTTTCCTCATACATATGACCTATCCACAGAATAGACCATTGGTAGGGTGTGAGAACCAGTAAGTGGACCTCCTCAGCCAGCTGGTCTGGCTCCCGGAAGCTACTGATGTGTTCAAAGCTTGACCTGTGTATAGGATATTGGTATGAAAATTCTATTTGGAAATCCCTTTAGGCTAAAGCCCTATGTAGCGAGCCACTGTGGAAATACATAGATGAATCTGTTATTCCAGAGTTTGGCAGATCTTCATTGGTGGCCCCCTCGCTGCTGGATAATAGTGGGCTACTCACCCCTGACAGCCTATTGGAAGAAGATGGCTTACTGAGACATAAGAGCCTTTTTGTTTTCTGGCTCCTACTAGAGGATACGGCAACTTTCTGGGGTTAAATCCACTTCTTGGGCACTTGCAGCTGTTTATGGCTGCCAATAACTAACTTGCATGTACAATGTGGCGGACTATGCACATGGCAGCTGTATGATATTGTACGTATGTGTTCATCTATAGGATCAAGGAAGCGTTAACATGATTTAGCCATTTACCCACTACATTAAATACACTTGGTCATAATATACCGTATTTTTCGGACTATTTCGGAGGAAAATGAGAGTGCGTCTTATAGTCCGAATGTGGGGGGAGGAGCGGATTTGCAGCATGGCCGCGCTACTGCCACCGCTGGTTTTCTGCAGCGGCAGGAGCGTGACAATACTGCAGGCCCCGGCAGCTAAGACAGTCCCCGGCATCCGCCGGTCTATTACAGCAGATGCCGGGGAGTGTCTTAGCTGCCGGGGCCTGCAGATTGCCACGCTCCTGCCGCTGAAGAAAACCAGCGGTGGCATGCTGTAAATCCGCTCCTCCTCCGCAGGTCCCGGCAGTTAGTTAGCCCCGGGGCCGGTCCCCACCGGCCCCATACCTTTAGTGATGCAGGCCGGCTCCTGCACGGCGAGGCCGCAGGAGCCAACCTGTTCCGATGACAGCTGGGAGCCTAATGAAGGCTCCCAGGCTTGTCATAGATATATATTACTATCGCGGCTGGTCTATGACACTCCGCGATAGTAATGTATAGAATCTCCCATAGACGGCAATACACTTGTATTGCCGTCTATGGGACTTGCAATCAAATGATTGCAGGTTCAAGCCCCCTAGGCGGGGGATAATAAAATAGTAAAAAAAAAAAAAAAACACTTAAAAAAAAATTATAATAAAAAATAAAATAAATAAAAGTTCACCTCCTTTCCCTAGAATACATATAAAAGTATAACATTACTGTGAAGCATACACATTAGGTCTACCTGTGTCTGAAAATGCCCGGTCTACTAATAGTTTTATGTACAGTGAACGTCAAAATCAAAAGTGCTAAACCGCTGGGTTTTTCTCTCTGTTTTGCCTCTGAATTAAATAATAGGTGATCTAAGCAATAAACATTTCCCAAAATGGTATAACTAAAAAGTACACCTGGCCTCACAAAAAAAAACGCCCTATACATCCCCGTACAGCTGCAGGGTCACCTGTCAATGTGGCCTTGCAGCTGTTCCAAAACTACAACTCCCATACATTAAATATTTTACCATTTTTTGCCTCTAAAACCTGGGTGCGTCTTATAGTCCGTACGGTAACTGCCCTAGAAATGAGAAAAAAAAAGTAAACCAAGAAAACTCAACACATATGATGTTTGGCAACTTTTAACCAATGATGTTTAACCAATAGATATTTTTCATCAGGGTAAAAAACACCCTTCTTCAAATTTTGAGTTCCATGCTCACCCATAGTCTGGTACCTCCTGGAGCGATGGATCGGTGCAGGTGTTGGACCTGTTCACTTGAATGGTGCAGTATTGGTATCCAGCCGCTAGCCAGGGAACATAGCCAACTGCTTCCGGTCCTATGTTGTGTATAGTACAAGTGAGCACTGAAGGCGGCTCCGTACATCTGATCTGTGTTCGCTCCCCTCCAATGATATTTATGGCCTATAGTAAGTATAGGCTGTGAGTACCAAATTTTTGGACAACTCCTTTAATCCTCAGGCACAACAGGAAGTACCTTAACGTCTTGTTGGATGTGACTAAGCAGAAGCAGAGTGGGCGCAGTAGACCCCGGTTCTTTGTCGTTTTGCAAAGCAGAGACCCAGCAGCAGTGCCAGTGATCAGAGATTCCTCCAATCACAGACATTTAACCACTCAGATGCCGTGGTCAAATATGATCACGGCATCAGGGTGGTTGCTTTCACTTTCCCTTTTACAATTGACAACAGGGCACCTTTCTCACGGTGCAATTGCAAGAGCTGCCCTGATACTATAGAAGCCTGGAGCCTTGTGATGGCACCCAGGCCTGTCATAGTAATGTAGCAGGTATCAATAATTATATAGGGAATACCCTGACTATCTATTGCACAAGAGATCTTAACATCGCATGTTCAAGTCCACGGGGAACTAAAAAAAGGTAAAAGCATAAAAAGTTTTCAAAAATATATACAAACCTAAAAGTTCTATTCAACCCTCGTTCCCTAAATTTAAAGGTTAATTACGTTTTTATTAATTTTTTTGTGAAAGAATTTAAAAAATGGAAAATAACTATATAAGGACCGGTTCCCATCTGCGTTCTGCAAGCCACACTTTTCTCTCCACATGTTTCGTGCGGAAACCACACGGACCCCATGGGGTCTATGGAGTCTGTGTGGTTTCTTAGCTAACCGCTTTTTAATATGTATAGTTTTCCGTTTTTGGGGATTTCTGAACGGAATACTGAACGCAAATGATCGTACCTCCCTTTAGAATAAATGTAATTTTTACTACATGGGGGAATCCTATGAAAAAGGGTAGGAAGAAAAAAAAAACAAAACTGAAAAACGGCTGACCTGTAGTGGGTTAGAGGCACACATTTTGCCTCCATGAATAGCACATTAAAAGAAATTTTGTAATGTTATGAGAGAGAAATGTTTTTCTGATCTTATCAAGCTTAAACTGACTTTCACTCTGCAATCTCTGCTATACCCATCTTGAGATGTATTACAGGTGGAATTGGCTTTTACCATGTCTAGAGAAGTCTGTAGAGGAGGAGGGAGCATGAAGTGAAGGAGATAAGAAAAGAAAAGCAAGATCAGTGATGGTTATTGAGCAGATTCTCCTCCAGTTACTGAGTGCAGTGTATAGAAGCTAATGTCCACCCACCAGCTCAGAGAGAAATGAAAGCTACAAATACAGCATTTAGAGGAGAAACTGTTAAAACCTGCAGAATATAAGTGCTAGAATAACCAATGATGGCTCTACCCCTCATGTACACGCACATAACCGCTTATCCTGAAAAGACAGGTACGCTTTAATATATCCATATAGATAGATATTATATTCAGATGATCGGTATAAAGTTAGAAGACCCTTCACCACCTCCACTATTTCTAGTTCTTAGTATCTTTTATTAGTTGTTGCTCCACTTATTCTAGTACAGACATTTTCTCTCTAGCCCTCACTTTTCCTAAGCAACAAGTGCAGTTATTTTTGGTGCCTGATGTGCCGTGTCATATGGGCGGTGTCAGGCAAGGGTGGGGATTCAGAGCTCCAATCAGAGGCAGCCAGTGTCTACATTAGGGAGGTGGGGAGGAGCGGCATTTTTTTCTTGATACCTTTTCCAGGCCTCATGCTGGGCATCTTTGATGCATGCCAGTCATAGGAGCCAATGCTTACTGGACATTTTCTGACCTGATATCCTATAGAACCCTCTCCAGCAGCCCTATATACTATAACTTATTATGTACTTGTTATAATGTATATACTGCACTAAAAGGGCTATTAAAACACAGTCCGCCTCATGCAGGAATAGGATTGCAGAGCGTGAAGGAGCCTCTGCTGGTGTCAGTGATGCCGATAGAGGAGTTACTGCAACCTCTGGTACTAAAAATCCCAATAGACTCCATACTGCAGTCTGCGTTGTATTATTTCCCTGGTACCTGATTCTGCAGTCACACAAAAAAGCTCAATTGTTCATGCTGAGAGGTGCGTCTGTTATTCCCAGGATACCAATATTTTTGTGCTGTTCAGCAAGTCCAAAAGCACCTGACATTATGGCAATTTCTGGCATTTGACATCATGTTCATCAGTCACATGGCCTGCTTGCAGTTCAGTCTCATTCAAATGAATGGGCCGGGCTGTAATATCAAGCACAGTATCTATGCAATGTATGGTACTGTGCTTGGTTTGCAGTAAAGAGGTCACAGTGCCAGGACCCCAGCTTACTTCAGTTTGAAGACCTGTCCTCAGTTCATAAGCCTAGAAAACCCTTTTAGGCTAAGGCCCCAGGTTGCAGAAACACACCCCTATAGGGCCACGTGTTAAAAAACTGCTTTTTTGCAGGGTTTTTTGAGCCAAAGCCAAGAGTGGATGCAATAGGAATGGGAAATAATATACTGTATAGGAAGCTTTTATGCTTCTCCCTTCTGCTCAGTCCACGCCTGGCTTTAGCTCAAAAGACCACAGCAAAATCTGCAGCAAAAAAGCTGTGGTTCTGCAACGTGGGGCCTCAGTCTTAAGGGTAGGAACACAAAGGACTGAACCTGCAGCAAATGCTGTAAACCTTCCTCAGATTTCCATGGAAATCCTCAGTGAAAGCCTAAATTAAGATGCTTCAGATTTTATATCGGTACCTCAGGTCAGTTTTTGCTGTGAATTTTTTTTCCGCGCGTTTGTAGCTGGGAGTTACTAAAATTTCATCCACTTTGCACAGACCATAAAATGCTTTTTTGTTTGTTGTGTTTAATGCCGCAAGCGTTTGTGACATCCAGAAGTTCAGCATTTTTGCGGTGTCTCCCTGGCCTTATGCCACATGTTGCAGAAATGCAGCAATAAAAATGGCTGTTTTACATTTCTTGCAAAGTGAAGGAGACTTTGTGGAAGCTCATCTACATGTTGTGGGGAAAAAAAAACCACTGTGGAAAATCTGCTTTTTGTAAAACTCATGTGCTCTTAAATAATGCAGCATGTTAATTTTACCTATGGAATATATATTTTCTACATTTTTTAGCTGTGTTTTGCTACTTGTAGCTTTAGCCTAAATGAGTTTTGCAGGATTAAAATATTCATCCATAGTAAATCTGCAGGGGTACTAATAGAAACAGCCGATCTCTTATGTTTGGATCCCACCAATTTATCACGTGGATAGTTGATGTCAGAATACCGCTGTACTTATGGGCTGCAAGGCTGGGCCCCACGTAAACATTTTATAGTCCATATGAAGAGAATCCCCAAAGAGGAAATGCTGCGATCTCCAAAATTGTAGCGTTTTTGCAAATTACAGCATGTCGATAAAACGTTCAAAAACATTGGCGGTTTCCCTATAGGTATAATTGAAGCAGAAAACGCCGCAGGAAAAAAATGCAATTCGCTTTTTTGGCTGCGGCCTTCGCCGAAAGGTTTCTTTTTTTCAACATTTAAATTTGGCTGTCCACAAGATAGCTGATAAGTTTTGCTGAGATTTAGAAGCCATCAATAATTGATATAAAAGAGTCACCGTGGGAAGAATTGTGATCTGTCCCCAATGGGTAGCTTAGTTATAATTGTGACCCAGGTCGCCATGTCTGTCTGCTATGCGGTCCTCTGCTTGGACACCTGACCTGTCGATTCACAGAGCCTTTGCAAGTCTCAAGCTTCATTGAGAGTGTATGTTGTGGTTCACACAGGCAGATGATGTGATAACTGACTTATTTCCATTGGTTTAGTATTTTATATAATGCAAATTTTCTGCGGGAGATGTAGCTAGGCCAAGACTAAGCATACATGAAGTGTTCTATAGCAGGGGTAGGGAACCTTCGGCACTACAGCTGTTGTAAAACTACAACTCCCAGCTTGCACACTTGCTCTGCTGTTCTTGGAAGTGAATGGAGCATGCTGGGAGTTGTAGTTTTACGGCAGCTGGGAAAAGTTTCCGAGCCCTGCTCTATAGCCTATGGTATGTGTATCCTAGGGAATACATGTCATGCCTAGTTGAGTTGTCATTCTGGGCTGTTAAAGGGGCTCTATCAGCAAAATCATGCTGCTAGAGCCCCACATATGCGTGAATAGCCTTTAAAAAGGCTATTCAGGCATCGGTAATGTTATATTAAACTACCCCCCCCCCCCCCCCCCCCCCGTTTTAAAAAAGAAACCTAAAAAAGAATGTGCTCTACTTACAGATCGTGCACGCTGGGCGGGCATTCAGGGTGTGTCTTCATCTTCTTCCCCGCCTCTTCTTCCTCCGATGTCCTCCGGTCCCTTCTTCTTCAAGCGCTCGTGGACACTGATATGAAAAAACGGCCTGGGCGCTTGCGCAGTAGCATGCGGCTTCTACTACGGCTACTGCGCATGCGCCCCGGCTATCACTGTCCGTTCGCGAGCGCTGGAGGAAGACGGGACCGGAGGAAGAAGAGGCGGGGATGAAGATGAAGACACACCCTGAATGCCCGCCCAGCGTGCGCGATCCGTAAGTAGAGCACATTCTTTTTTAGGTTATTATTTTAAAACGGCGGGGTAGTGTAATATAACTTTACCGGTGCCTGAATAGCCTTTTTAAAGGCTATGCATGCATATGTGGGGCTCTAGCAGCATGATTTTGCTGATAGAGCCCCTGTAATAGGTGCGGTGTATAATAAAGCATTAGGGCCCTTCTATGTAATTTAATAGAGAAGACTAATGTTTAAGACGAAATCTGTTTGCATCCGTGCACCTTAAAGACAACTTGCAGGTTGAGTAAATTAACAGGATAACCAAGACTGCCTAAATCTAACCAGTGGTGAAAAAGCCATAAAACTCAATAGACCCAATGACTGATATGATGGTCCTCCCCGCTGGACTATGTATATTTGGCTGCCGCCGGTGGTCACATTTCGTAGTCTTGATGTCATCAAGCAGCCCCTAAAGGCCCCTCTGCCACATAAAATTCACCATTATTCTAAATGGCACAAGATAGGGCCCCATTAAGGATTTTGCTTTGGGTCTCAGGAGCTTCTACTCGCGCCTCTGGTTGTATTGGGGCACTTATCAGGCAAACAATGACTCATTTTTATTTTTTAATGCATTTTTCCTCATTGGCTAGGAGTTAGCCAGTCTCAGACAAGCCCTTTAATGCTGCGACCATCTGACACCCATGTATGTTCCTTGTCTCTGGCTATGTGACTATTTCTGCCCGAGCAGATGGAGCCTGATGCTTTCATTTGACAGTAAATGGCGGCCCCCAGCTGCTGGATGCACATCGGGCTCACAGGGAGACTTGGTTGCAGGGGCTGATTTTTCTAGTCGCCATGGAGACGGGGATCGCTCAGCCCTGTCTTAGACTACATATGTTTTTATAGACTGTTATCTGATGGCCAATGTATATTCTGCAGCAGCGCATGAAGACTGTAATGGTTCAGTCTAGTTTTCCTGAATTAGATAGGCAGAGGAAAATCTGCACTCCAGGTTTTTACCGTCAAAAATAGGGATTTTTCAGCTTAGGCCCCATTTCTGCCGAAGTTTTGTGACTTTTTAACACTGCTCACTCCACATGTGAGAAGTGGACATGGTTAGACTGTCACCAAATATATCAGAGGCAGTGTTTCAAAAAGTTGCTGAAAAATTGTTGCAGTCTCACTCCATTAGGGGTGTAGAGCTGGTGTACAAAATGGAGTAACTGTTAAAGTTAAAGGGGTCGTTTGGGTTTAAGGGATTTATGGCCTATCCCCGTCTCTGATCAGTGAGGGGGGGGTTGAGGAGATGTCAGCGGGAGCCGCCTCTTGTACCCACCCTATACACGACACAGAACCGGGAGCAGAAAGCTGTTTCCATCATTTAGCGGCTGGCCATCGTCACAGCAGCTCCCACTGAAGGCATTAAAGGGATCCTATCATTAGAATCGCTTTTTTTCTAACGAACATGTAGGAATAGCCTTAAGAAAGGCTATTCTTCTCCTACCTTTAGATGTCTTCTCTGCACCGCCGTTTGGTAGATATTCAGTTCTCCGTCGTTATGCAAATGAGTTCTCTCGCAGCACTGGGGGCAGACCGCAGCGCTCAAACAGCACTAGGGGCGTCCCCAGTGCTGCCAGAGAACTCTCCAGCGCCGCCTCCATCTTCTTCAGGACCCGGCCTCTACGTGTCGTCTTCCGGCCTGACTTTCAATCTTCTATGCATACGCTGTCGGCTCTGACATCAGCCAACTGCACCTGTGTGCGGCTATTTTTTTTTTTGTGGCCGCTTACAACAAGAGCTCGCATAAGCGGCCACAAAAAAATGGCTGCGCGCAGGTGCCGTCAAAGTTCTCCCGGTGCCTGTGCAGTTCTTCGGTGAAGCTGAGGTGTACTCTTCTGGCTTCGGTGAAGAACTGCACGAGGAACACAGCTGCAGGATGGGTATAAAGCTTTTCTTATTTTTATTACAAGCATTGATGGCTTTATAACAAGGCGATTTGGGACATTAACCTCCCCCTGTACATAAGAACCTATGTGTGGTTTAGTGTCCCAAATCACCCTGACACAAATCAATCGTCCTCAGACAACCCCTTGTACAACATTGGTTAAACTTTGTGACACACGGGCTCAGCATATTTGTCTGGATTTCAATTGTTCTCATCCAGAATAATGCAGTTTATAAACTACCTAATCTCACAGATAAGTCTTCAGTATAAATTGTCTTATGGCTACATAGCAAATGACACTATTTTTGTCCATTATGCGACTTGCATTTTGGTATTTTATGTTTTCTCCTTGGGATTATATGTATTTATTTTGCTTGCTCATACAGTGCCGTAACGTATAACCTATTCTGTAGTGAATCATAGATATTGTTACCATCCACTGCCCTAAGTCATTTATAATTGTATAATATCATTTTACTTTGTCGGAAACTTTTTTTTTTCTCTCTGACTCCACCCAACTCCGACTCTACAACACTGATGTACCAGTGAAAAGTTCATATCACCCCACTAAAAGAACACTCAGATCTGTAGATGGAAGTATGAAAGCACTATGGGTGTCAGAATATGGTGGTGCAAAGCAAAATTATTATATCTCAAACTTCTAAGGCAGCATTCACACTGCCGCTGCTGTCCACCCCCGGGGTGTCCGCTGCAAACCCCGGGGAAAGCAGACGGCTTGCAAGTGGTCAGCTTTAAAAGCCATTCACAGGTGTCCGTCTGTGCAAGTTTTCAGCCTCTCCGCCTGGAAACGTTTTTTTTTTTTTCATGGACACTGGAGTCTGTAACTTCCCCTGTCCGCCCCCCTGCCCCCAACAATGAACTCGCCCAATATTGGTCCCAACTCAGACTCCACATCTCTTCTTCATAAATGTAAGAGAAAAGTTGGCCAAACAAACTGGTGACCTCCTGATTGATCCAACTGGATATAACATTTAGAATTTCAACACCCAGGTTAGAAATACAATATACATAAGCTGATAAAATAAGGGGGAAATTCAAGCGAATAAGGACTAAGGGAGATACTAAAAAATACAGAAATACCTGCTCAGCTTGATAAAGTAGGAACACCCAGTGGAAGAAAACTTAGAGATAAAGGTAGTATGAACTATAACCTTCCAATATCAATACAACCCTCATGAATCAAGAAATGACCAAAAGGTAAAAGTAAATAAGTTCCAACTTTATTCCCAAATGGTTACACATAAGTAAAGTGTATGACCAGAAGGAATATCCCCAATAAGTAAAAAACCATCAATCACTAAAAAGTATATAATGTCCGATTTGATTTTTAAAGATGGTCACAGATATATGTAACCAGCACACTAAATAAAGAGCCTACAAAATACTATTTCAGCCCCGATAAGTACCTTTAAGGAGTTTATATTAATAAAGTGCAAACAGTACCTGACATTTGCACAAATACAGATAGATCCAGCAGCTAAGAGTAGGATCACACTACTATTGAAGTCCATTGCTTTTATCTATCATAGGATCAGAGCACCAGACTTACACACCAGTAGAGTGACTGATGCAGACTGTCCTTTGTCTACAGCCCTTCTCATTCACTGTAACACTCCGGCCGCTCTCTTCCATCATGCTGGTTTACTTTCGTCCTGCATGTACGACTTTCTCTTCTGTTAGTTGGTAAGCTAACGCATCTAAAGAAAACCTCCCTTCATGTTATTTTACATTACAGTGAATAGGAATTGATGCAGGTGAGATGGTTCTGTTTTTTGCCAGTTTATCATGTTTAAGTCCATTGCTCTGATCCTGTGTCAGTTGAAAGCAAATTACTTCACCATAACCTGCAACCATAATGGCAATGCTCCTACAGTACCCCTGAGTAAGAATAGCTGTTGGCTGAACAAGTGTGTTGAAATTGTATGGGCACTTTAAGACCCCACAAAGGAGAAGACTTGTCATTCCTCCTTTACCCTAAGGTGCTGTGATGGTCGGTTCCATTAGCACTTGGCTTCCATCCGGAAGGAGTCCGCATGAGGTTGTGCAGGAAGTGAGCGACAAGCACACGGACCCCATTATAGTCTGTGGGGTCCGTGTGCTTAACTGTACAGCGCTTACAGTTGCGTTGGTATTTCGTTTGAGGGGGTCCTCACGTGGACTCCTTCCGGATGGAAGCCAAGCGCTAATATTAACCGACCCTTAGCTGAGGAGTTGGGAGATACTTGTATATATTTGTGCGATTATCACATTGGCAATCATAAGAAAAAAGTGCCTATAACAATTGGAGTGTCATTATAATCCAGCCGTATGGTGACTCCTTCTGCAAGGATTTCTGTATGGAAAACCCCAAACAGCTGCTTTGCTACTAAAAGAGATACTCATAGGAAATAACACAATATGTCACCTGTAAAATGCAGCTGCACAATTTACAGTCAATCCACTGTAAGACAATAAAGATATGTATTGTAAAAAAAAAAAATCTATTTACGGTAAGATGTGAGCTTATATATACCATGTGTCTCTGTTTACTGTGGCCTATAAGGGCTGGAATGATTCTCTTCAAGGCTAAGGCCACACATAGCAGACCCTCAGACCTGAAAAAAGGCTTTTTTTAAATTGTATTTATTTTTTTGCGCGGCGTGTTTTACCCCTGCAGCTGGGCCAGTTTACTATCTTCACAAAGGTTGAAAAAAAACAACCCCATCTGTCCCCAGTGCTCAATGTCCTCCCAGTATGGTCTGGTCCTTTCGTCTTTTGTGGAAGTCCAACGTCACAGGTAGTGAAGTTGTGTCCTCTGCTAAAGCCGCGGTCACGTGTGGTGGGGATTTACACTGGAAGAAAACAATGGCGCTGCAGGGTTGTCCACGTTAACAAGAATGCCCACTGACGGCTGAGAGTTGTGTACAATCTTAAAAAATTCTTTGAAGTGGAATATCTGGATAGTTAAATAAGGTGTTTTTTTTGTTTTTTTTTTTTTTTTTTTTAAATATAAAACTTAAATCTTCCCCAATGGCTTTTCTGGTTAGTTCTGTAAATACCCCTATAGGGCCAAAGCCAGGAGTGAATTTACCGGAAGAGAGAAGCGCAAGAGCTCCTTCTATATTTCGATTTACTTTTGGTTTTGGCTGCAGAAACCACAACAAAAACAGCAACAAGAAAAAAGAAAACCTACACAGCTTTTCAGCTTTACCCTGTCCCCTCATGGCACTCCCTTTTCCTTATTGGATACCTGCTTTTTGGGTTAGAAGATTCTTGTACATGTTAGATGATTGGTTTTTTGTACCAAAATTTTCTATCTTAAAAGATAAAGTAGCTACATGGATCTCGTATCCTTAGAAATTTGCATGAGTTTTACCTTCCTGTTTGTTTTAGGGCCACGTGTACATCCATTAGATTCGGACAGCACACAGTCTGTAGTGAATGGGGTCATATACACGTCATTTTTTTCCATGTGACTTCTCTCCCTCAGATCAGTGGATTTTGTATTAATATCTAAAATGAGCGATCTCGCTTTCTTAGATCTTCATTAGGCTACAGAACATATAAGATCTGGAGAAATAATGTATTTGTATGTTTTCCGTTGCTACATTATACTTAAAGAAGAACCTCCTCCTCATCAGTGTGCGGTATTAGGCTGGTTTCACACGGAGTTATGCTCCGCTCATTCAGACACGGAAACACGTGTCAAAGTGACCGCTGTAAAACAGAATCCCATAGACTTCAGTGTGTGCTGGTTTTACACGCACTACACATTGAAATCAATGGGAGGCTTTTAAACCCATTGATTTCAATGTGTAGCACGCGTAAGGCTCACCTTTATTATAGTGGGGTGATGTCAGTGCTGAAACTAGCGGCACAGATATCTCCAGGTCCGGGCACATACTGGGAAAGCCGACAGTTCTCTTTCTTGTGATATATAATGCCTCACATAGATGATGACATGACAGATCCTTTTTAAGAGTTTTTCAGGTTCAGGCCAGTTTCTCAACACCCCCACTGATCAGCTGTTTGGATTATAAAGGGGTACCCAAGTGAGGATTGCAGCATCTTCCTTGTTTGTACAAGGTCCACCTGCTGCCCCGTAGCAGCTTTGCAAACTTTTACAACTTTTAACCATTCACTTGAATGGGACAAACACCATGCACAACTGCTACTAGAAGGCAATATGTCTGTAGGCTGGCCTATGGATTTATTTCTAGTAAAATGTTCCAGCTGCCTCTCTAGTACCACATGTAAAAACACAAGCGCAGGTTTCATTGCTGACGATTTTTCCATTAACCTTTTTCAGCATGTGAATGTGATTTCCTAAGCTCCTGTACTCTACTGTGTATTATCTGACTGTAAAGCCTTTGTCTCATTTAGGATGCTAGGGCACTTGAATGTCATAAAGGGAGTCCCCTCCCCCAAGCCAAAATGGAGAGCTGCTAACAGAGCTGCTGATAAGCTTGTCTTGTCAGTGTATTGCTTGGTTGGCTTTGAAAGAAGACCTTTCACCACCTCCACCAAGTCCAGCTCTTTACATAAGTGAATAGCTGCTGTTCTACTGATTCTGGCACAGCTGGATTTTTTTTCTCTAGCCCCCACCGTTCCTGAGCAGTCAATGCTATTCATTTTGATGTGGGATATGCTATTTGGGCTCTGTACTGTCAGGAGTGCGGAGTCAGGCAGGAGCAGACGAAGTGCTGGAGCTGCTGATAGGTCCTGTAAGTTAACCCTACCCATAAGATGTCTGAATGCTGGTAAACCTGTATCACACCTGACTGCCCCAAAACAAGAGGATTAGAGAGAAGTAATTCATCTACCAGTTATCTGGAGGACCGAAAGACACCCCCCCCCCCTCCCCCATAAAGCCTCCTTGTGAATGGAGCGCCATTGCGTGTGCATGACCAGCACGCCATTCACTTCTTTTGGGGCTGTTAGTGGTACCTAAAATTACAGTCTTGCAGCTCCATAACATAGAAAGGAGCGGCGGTCATGTGAGCACACTGGTGCTTCATTCTCAAGGAGTCTTTATGGGGGACTTTCGGTTTCCCCCCCCCATCATCCTGATCAGCAGGTGACCCAGCAAACGTACACTTATACCCTGCCGTGTGGTTAAGGAACAAGTTTCCATAACGGAACAACCTATTTAAATGACAGGGAACACAGAGCCCACTCCATGGGGGGTCCATCTGCATTCATCCCAATGTTAAAAACACGACTTATGGTTTCTTCTGTCAAGTTTACCCATGATTGGGGGGGAAGGGGGTCACCTTAGACCCTCCTCTCCGTGTTCAGTAGCATTGCATGTAGTATAGGAGCAGGCAGACTAAATCCTTGTAAGAGTAAACCAGCCCCATAATACATGTAATAACACACAACTCGAATCCCTTGTGCTGGCTCCAATAACATGAAACTGGTGTTGGAACCAGCCTGGAAAATTGAGGTTTGGCACATAAAGATCCCCAGAGGGAGGGAGTAAAAATCCCTGGATAACCCCTTTTAATTGTTACTTTTAGTAAAAATCTCTTCTGTTTTCTAACCATCTCTATTTTTTTGTTCTTGTAGGTAACCTGGAATATACATGTGTCCTTTTAAAAGGGGCTGAAAATTGACACAAACTCTGGTTCTCAAGCTCATGCAATGGCTACAGGACTAAAAAATGTGGGCAATGCTTTTGGTAGCCCGGCTTCCTCTAAAAGCTTCCAGACCACGTCCGTCGTAGTTGATGATGATGACGATGTGGTCTTCATCGAACCAGTGCAGGTGCCTCAGAACGCACCGCCTGCCGCTCCAAGAAGTGCAGGGTTTTCTACAACAACTAAAGAAAACCACAGGGCAGACTTGAAATCACATTCTTCCAGCAAGGATTTAGATACTAGCAAGGGAGCAATAAGCGAGACAATCATCATCGATGATGAGGAAGAACCTGAGCCCACTCGTGTCCATGACAAAAATGCTTCCACTTTTTCCAGTCGCAGACTTATGGACTCCAACAGACCTATTAATGTGGATTATCCATCTTCATCCAGCTTCTCAAGAAACAAACCAAATGCCGGCTTAATGAGTTCTGGTATTACTACTGAGCCTGACTCTGAGATCCAGATCGCAAACGTCACCACTTTAGATTCAGGAATGAACTCTGTAGGCGATGGACACCATCAAACCTCTGAGAGTAGAGATATGAATCTGATGATCACACATGTCACATCCCTGCAGAATCCCGGTATGGGAGATGTACCTAATGGATTGCAGTCAGCTAATTTTGGTGGCCATGTACCGACGTTTCCACCCCCACTTACCTCACAGACCAAGTCTACATCGGGACCTTACAATCCAGGAAGAATTAGTGTTGGTGGGGATGTCTTTCAGAATGGAGAATCTACAACACATCATACTTCTGGTTAGTATCAAGTAAAAGAGTTAAAATGCGCATAAGCCATTGGTATCAGATTGGTGGGGGTCTAATTCTCGCCTCTTCCCTCCATTTACTTGTTTTAAGGGGCCCTAGTGCTTAGGAGAATGCTGTGGCTTCTTGATCAACAAGAACACTGCCATCTATTCTGTAGAGGCCTATACTATACGCACACTGTCCCATTTACTTGAATAGGGCGGAACTGTAATAAGTTGCAGTACCAAGCATAGCTGCTACAAACAGTATGACACTGTGCTTGATAAAAATAGTGACTGTAACAGCCGTTGCATGAGTACTACAAGCAGATAATTGGAGGGAGGGGGGGGGCACTGGCAGTAATTTTTGATATTTTGTAATTTTTGTAATTTGATATTGATGATGTACCCTTAAGGAAAGAAACTCTGTATCAAGCCCTTGAAAGCACTTAAAAATAACTTTACTTCTACCTTTACAGAATGAGATATTACTATTATATATATAATATATATATTATAATCATAATATTTACAGGGTGTCCCAATTCACACGGAGTAACATTGTGCTGATTCTGGCACAATAACTCGCGTAAGAATCAGCGCTGCAAAACAGAATCCCATTGAGTTCAATTGGTCCCGTAACACATTGAAGTGAATGGGATTCTGTTTTGCAGCGCTGATTCTTACACGAGTTATCGTGCCAGAATCAGCGTTGCGTTACTCCGTGTGAATGCCCCCCCTAAGAGCGTCATGGCTCCTATTTAGCTGATGCAGCCATAGCGTCCTAGTATTTCAATGGCTGGTGTGATCCCATTCAACACCTGCACAAGGAAGACCTAACCCACCTTGTCTTTCAAGTATATGGATGCCAATGTTCATTTACAAGCATTAACCATGGGCCTCAGAGAGCTTCACTATGTGGGCTTATGTAAGCGGAGGAGTCTGTAAGCATTTCTAATGCCATTAACATTAACGTGTGGCATTTCTGAGACGTAAGCATCAAGCAAACCACTTTGCGCTCATTCAGAGTTGTGTAGAACAGCTATATACACCAAACACATTAACATTCCTAGATCGGCTTACTCATCATAGTTACATAGTTGATGAGGTTGGATAAAGACATCAGTCCATCAAGTCCAACCCATAACCCTACAATCCCTATAGTGTTGATCAAGGGGAAGGCATAAAACCCCATTAGGGTCATGCCAATTGCCCTATAATTCTGACATAATAAGTCTTGGCCTCTGACAGTGTAAATTCAGTGTCAAAACCTGAAGCCCTTTATAAGTATAATAATAAGTCTGTTATGGCTACACAAATGAAAGTTGGCAAAACCTGAACTAGTGTTTTTATTCACTACACAGAGACAGTAGTAAGAGTGACTGGACTGTGTTATCTTTAATTTTTTTTAAAATTATTTTTTACTATACTTCTTTGAGGATTGGTTATGACTAGTTAGAACCTGCTGTCCCTATCTAATGTCTAAAGCCCGGCTCTCTTCTATGGCTATGGCTCTCGTCTTTGTAGCTATTAATGCTCGGTTGACTATAAGGTGCCAGAAAGAAAGATTTTACTCCGCACTGCAAGGGTTTAAGGGATAACCCAGCCTGCTTCCATAACCATCTCCTCCCCATGGGACCAGTGGCCAGAATAGAAGATATTAAGGTCACGATTTGCATGTTGACATTATGGATGCACAAAACACCCTTTTATTTCTAAAGCCTACCTCTGTCCAAAAATGAGAACTTCCCAGTGCTCCCAAATCCCCACGCACATCAACGGTGTAAAGGCCCTTTCACATTAGTGTATTTGGAGCCAGAAATCTAGTCTGTGTCAGCCATAATTCCTTGTCGTGTAAGCTGGACATACAGCAGCCTATGATTTATGACGCTGTGAGCTTCAGGACTGCTGCGGCTCTATTGTCCTGCCATTGCAGCTTCATACGAGTATGGCACAGAAGAGCTGCAGCGGCTCCGAAGCTCCCAGCGTCATAAATCACTGTTGTAAGCTCAGACAGACTGCGCATGGACCCACAGCAGTACATGCTACAAGTCACATGACTATTTGTCCATGTGGAAAAAAATCAAAGCATGAAATATTTCAAGTCATGTTGCAGTGGACTTGGAAACTGTTGTAGACTTTTGTCTCCAAATCTCATCTTCACCATCTGACCTCCACACAGATGTAAATTTGGCTGGTGATGCGGATGCAACACAGACGATTTTTACGTACATGTGAATGCAGACTAGGTCTCTATGTACAAAGCTCAGATGGATGGTATACCGTGTCTCCTAACTCCTAAGTGGTTTCATGTTGAAGATCTTGGTGAGGGGTCTGCATGGTCGCTCAGTTCCCGGTAGTAGGTCTTGTGTCCTCCTCCTGGCTTTCTTCTTATCTCTCTATTCACACAACCAAGCCAAGACTCCTCATGTGTTTAATGGATCTCTGTGGGATCCATCTTTTTCACATGATCTTTTTTTTTTTTTTTTTTTTTCAAAAAGTGACATGACCCATCTTCAGCCAGATTGCGCCTTGAAAAACCCATTGAAATCAATGGGAGGCGGAAAAAATGTGACACAGGGAAGTTTCCAAATCCATGCAGTGTGCTTGAGAAAAACCTCGCAGCTAAAACCATATCATGTAAAAAGAAAAAAAAAAAAAGAAAAAACATTTCCTATTTCATGAAGCAGATTGTTTCCAGACCTTTTGAAAACTGCAAGTAGAGAAAAATTCTGAGAAAATACTACTGCCTTCTGCTCTATTTTGTGCAGTATGGGTTCTTCATTTAACTCATCCTGTGCCCTGGTTTTTTTTTTTACAACTAGCGAATGCACCGCCTCCATTCTGCAAACATCGGCACCTGTGCACATTGGTTCAGTTCATAGATTGGCAGCTAGGGAGAACCATGGGACTGAACCAACCTGTGCAGGTACTGGATGCTTGCAGAATGGAGGAGGCACAATCATTAGTTATCAAGTTCGTAGCATAAAGGAAGCGGGGCGTATCAGGGAGCCTTGGCTTGCGTGTTACTCTTGGCATATGTGCCCCTGGGTTAGACCTTGAGCAATCCGGGTTAGATGGTACCTTAAAAGTCCAATAGCTTTTGGATATTGGGCTCAAATTCCTCTTGCTTTCGGTCATGTGACTGTTATTCCTGTTACTTCCTGGTTATTCTATTCTTTTTTTTTTTTTTTTTTTTTATATAATTTCATGCGTGTTTGACTATACATGGATGCTCGGTACCTCTTGGTCAACACGTAGATACAACCTGAATACCACCAGTATTGACTTCTATGCCTTATATAAACCTATTTAATCATCATTTTTCTTCATTGTAGATGCCTGGATCTCACAATCTGCATCTTTTCCTCGGAATCAGCAGCCTGGTGTGGATACCATGTCACCAGTGGCCTCCCTTCCAAAACAAGTCTTGCAACCTCCTCCACCGCAGCAGCCTTCAAAAGCTGTTAAAGTCACTTGTGCTAACTGTAAGAAGCCGCTCCAGAAAGGCCAGACCGCATATCAGCGAAAAGGATCCACTCATTTGTTTTGCTCCACTACTTGCTTATCATCCTTTTCTCAAAAACCAGCTCCAAAGAAGCTCTGCACTATGTGCAAAAAGTAAGCAGCGCTATACTGAACATATTGTATAGAAACCACAACTTGTTATATGCCGGGTCCCTAATGGGATGATTCCACCTCCAAATGGGTTGTGCTAAATATGGCAATATTTCTCAGAATTTAAGGTGCCCTGGTGAGCAAAAATTGAAGTAGCATTTATTGTTCATGGCACCCGAAATGAATAGTCATTGTGTTGTTACTTTTTCTATCAGTTCTGTTCTTTCTATCTCACGTAGTCAGATCCTGATAGAGAGAATAGACTTGGTCACATGCGCTAATAAGGAATTAGAACTGTGGTGGATTTGCCCAACGTCTTACTTACTCCCGCAGCTAGAAATAATCAGTCATAAAAAATAAATTGCATGGGGTTTATTGTCATATGAACACGACGTCCATTTGCCCTGTTAGGCTGAGGCCCCACGTTGTGGAAATGCAGCTTTTTTTGTTGCAGTTTTTTGAGCCAAAGCCAAGAATGGCTACAAAAGGAATGAGAACTCTATAAAAAGTTCTTATATTTCTCCCTTCTGCTCATTGCACTTCCTGACTTTATCTCAAAAAACCGCAACAAAATCTGCAACAAAAAAAGCTGCGTTTCCGCAATGTGAGGCCTCATCCTTAGGGTATGTGGACATTATACTGGGAGGTCTGCTCTCTATGAGCCCGAGTGGATAGTCTCTCTGTAGAAACCTCCCCTGTCTTGATGGGCTTGATGTGAACTTGTATTATATGGTTGGATATTTTTATTGGAAGACAAAAGCACATTATCCCTGCAGTGAGAACTGTCCGACTTGTCACCCTGATAAGTTGTTTAGTATGAATGCCAGGAGTTTTGATGGGAAAACCCCATTAAAGGAAACCTGCCACTTGGATATAGAGAAGGGGGAACTGGGCTGATTGATATAGAGGGAAAGTATTCCGTGTATATATTTAGTGATCATATGAAGTCATGGAAAGAGCCTAATGATTGTCCGCCTTCCTGTATGGCTGCATATGGCGCTTTTCTCACCAAGGGACTCGGAACACAAGGAGAGTTGCTGACTGTTGTACAGACGCTCATCCCCAACACCCAGAAGGGTCACTTTTACAGGAAGCGAACGTACATATCAATATTTTTTTTAGGTTACCTGAATATCACCAATATACAATCTCCATGCAGATGTTGCCCTTGGTTGGGTTCAAACCCAGGACCCCAGTGCTACCCCCCCCCCCCCCCTCCAAAAAAAAAAGGCAGCCCTGCTAACCACCGAGCCACCATTCTGCTTATAGGAATTCTCAGTATAAAAGAGCAAAGATTTCAATCAATAAACCCCAATCCATACTATACCTTTGCTCTCAGACCTGTATATGAATCTTCTCCGTTCCTCCTGCTCTATAACATGCAGCCTGAAGATGACTCCTCTTTCTGCACGTGACCGGTTCCCATTAAGTTATAGTTTACATTGTAAATCATCCTAATTGAAGCCTTACCCTTTACACAGATGTAAACCATATTCACCACAACATTTCACGATCCACACTTCCATAATCTGTGACATGAATTACTGTCTTTACTGGCAGGGACTGTGGATAGTAAGAAGAGACCAACAGGGTGGAATTCACGTTTGTCAGCTGCCCCTTCATTGCTGTAAGCAGAATACAGGCGGCTACAACGTTGACGTGACGCCCTCCAGCACATTCCACAGACCCTCTACATTTTCATTATTATAAAAAAAAACCACCAAACACTCCAGGTGTCATAAAGCGCTGCGTATTTTCCAATAAGATAATTAAGTGATTGCCTAATTATTCAGCTTAAGATATCTTGAGAAATTAGCCTTGCTTTGGCATCTTTCCCAATGCATAGCAGCTTTGTGAGTAATGTCTGCTTGTTAAGATGCTTTTCTGTTTGTTTGTTTTTTTTCAGAGATATCACAACAATGAAAGGTACAATTGTTGCCCAAGTAGATTCAAGTGAATCCTTCCAGGAATTCTGCAGTACGTACTGCTTATCATTGTATGAGGACAAGCAGAACTCTGCCAAAAATCAAAACAAGTCGAGGTGCACTATTTGCGGCAAATTAACTGAGGTATATCGCCCTATCATCAGTGTATAAATCAGAGTACACTGTAAATTGTAGACAATTTTTAATTTTTATTTATATTTTAAGTAAAAGAGTTGAAAAATGTGATGTAAACCCTTTTCAGCATCCTCTGTAATGTACACACTATATCCTATCATCAGTAGATTCCGGCACCTGGAACCTGCACAGATCAGCGTCCGGGTGGGCAGCACATGCATTGCCTCTCCTATTCAAGTAAATAGAAGCAACATGGCAGTGCCATCCATTGTATAGTCGTGCTTCTGAGGAACTGCAGTGCTGCTCAGATTACTTGAATAGGTGCAGCTCTGTGCTTGATCCTCAGTTTGGGAATAGAAAACCCATTTCAGGGCGGGTTCACACCTGCACTCAGTCTCTGCTTTCAGGTTTCTGTATTCTGCCCGAGAAACTGGACAGGAGACGGAAACCGGCAGCCAGATTTCAAACCTATTCATTTAAATGGGTTTGCAAAGTGTCCGCACAGGAGCGTCTTCTGGTCTCCCCGGCGATACCGGGTTTTTTTTTTTTTTTTAACCGGACACAAAGTCGGACATACAGGACTACAGAGACTACAAGACTGTCACAGCCAGACCCTGACTGATGGATTTCCGTCTCCTGTTGGCAGAAGACGCAAATCCACAAAGCGGCAACCAGGCGCAGAAGTGAACCCGCCCTAAGTCTGCATCATTCTGTTGAGTTCTCCATTTATAATGCATAGAGTTAAATCAATTACAAAACCGCAGCATTTTTGCAATGAAATCCACACCATATCTAGTACCTGTGAACATTTTCCGCTTGATATTCATGTGAATTGTGTTGCAGATTATACTGTGGATTTTACCCTATGCATTGCCTCGGGGTTTTACACTTTTTACATTGACATGTTGCAAGCACATCGCTTGCGATTTCATTCCATCCTGGAGGAGGTCTCCTTGCGGACGGAATACAAGCGCTAGTGTGAACCAACCCTTACTTTCTGCAGCATGTGGATGAGATTTCAGACGTCTTCCATTTGCTGCTACTGTAAGTGCTGAGGTTTTTCTGACATACTTTTCTAGTTATTCTTAAAACCACGGAATAGTTCTCCAAACTCATCTGCTTAAATTTGGTGTTGTTTCAGCCAGTTGGCAGCACTTGCAGAGCTTCAGTATTCAGCATGTTCATCTCTGTTCATGTTCATCTCTGACTTGTAGCATCTTTCCTACGCTAGGTTCACACCTGTGTTGGAGTTTCTGGTTGGGAATCCAATCCACTTTAAGGCTGAGGCTCCACGTTGCAGAAACGCTGATTTGTTTTGTTGTTGCAGATTTTGTTGCGGTTTTTTGAGCCAAAGCCAAGAATGGCTACATAAGGAATGGGAGATAAATGGGAAGTTCTTATATCTCTCCCTTCTGCTCAATCCACTCCTGGCTTTGGCTCAAAAAAAACCGCAACAAAAAAAAGCTGCGTTTCCCAGCCTAAAAGCGTTTACCAGTGGAAACTTGCAAACTCCATAGACCCCATAATAGGGTCCGTTGGGTTTCTGTCTGAAAAATGCGGAGACTGAAGTCCTGCTTCCACATTTTTCAAGCGGAATGGGGGACAGAATCCCTGGTCACCCAACGCAGGTATGGCCGTAGCCTTAGAAGTCAGACTTGTGTTTCCCCCCCAAACCTCCACAACTGCACTAACATGAGGATTCCCCTGTACCAGGGATAGGAAACATGGAAGCAATTAAAATGGCCCCTTCTCGTACCTGCTCTGGTTTCTTCCTGTCCCTCTGTTCTATTTCAGTATGTGACTTGTACAGAGAATAAAGCATGATGGGTATTTTGGTGATTCTGGCTGTAATCTTATTGTCCTCTAACTAGGTTTCTATGTTGTTTTTTTTATACTTTTAGATCCGTCATGAAGTTAGCTTTAAAAACATGACACACAAGCTGTGCAGCGACCATTGCTTCAATCGCTACAGGATGGCCAACGGCTTGATCATGAATTGCTGTGAGCATTGCGGTGAATACCTGCCAAGCAAAGGAGCTGGAGACAATATACTGATGGTTGATGGCCAGTGGAAGAGGTTCTGCAGTCCAGCCTGCCTCAATGAATTTAAGCTGGTAAACTACTTTTCAAGTGTTCCCAACCTATACTACTAGAAAGGAAAGAAAGTTCTTCATTGTAATAGTCTGCACACACTGCTATGCAATTTGTACCAGGCGCCTTTCATACTGAACATGTGAAACAATGAGTGGGAACCTGCATTAACTGTTTCCAAACCACGTGGGGCATGGTACTGCCTGTCCACCAGCCCCACTGCATTCATGACTCTCAGGTCTATCAAAAAAAAAAAAAACTAAAACAAACAAAAAAACACCTTAAGATGTTTTCAAGAAGAGTGACTACTAAAACAATCTATATCTCGAATGCCTACTCTTCATTTGTTACCCTGCTTGTAGATTTAACCTCAATATCTATGGGACATAGAGGCAATGACCTACCATCTTTGTCTTACCAATGCCTTTCTATACTCTGATGTTCTCGGCAAAAACATTTGTAAGAATATCCTATCTGCTTCATGTTCATTGGAAATCTTTTATTATTTTTTTGGTTTTTGCAGTGCTACCCTTTGTTGCATGTTACAGTTAGGCCTGGTCACTAAGGTTTCAGTAGACGGGAGCATTTCACAGTGGTCCCAAAGCATCGATGTCACTTAATACAGTTAATATTAGCTTTAACATTAAAAGCAACTATGAGAATTGCTTTTGTGACTGTTGATGGAAAAAAAAATTGTTTGCTTAAAGGGGTTTTCTGGGACTTGCCTAGGCATGACGTATCCATAGGTAATCAATGAATGATCGGTGGGGGTCTGAAACTTGGGACCCCTGCCGCTCAGCTGTTTTGCAGAGGCCACGGTGCTCACGAGCGTGGTGCGGGTGACATAAGTGAATCGGGCTGAGCTGCAATACGAAGCAAAGGCCCTACAATGTGTACAGTCCTGTGAAGTCTCCATATTATATGTCCCAGAGAATCCTTTTATCTCTCTATATAGATTTATTGTTAATGTTTTAATTTTTTTTATTTTATTTTTTGCATTTGGGTTAATATTGACTAATACAGGGAAACAATGTTTCTGTATTGAGCACCAAGCCTCCATTAACAGAGTTGTAGTGTTATGTTAGTGGGGTTGGAGTTGTTTCACTTGTTTTCGTATACCGATCCTAGAAGTGAAGGGCAGCTTTGGCTGAGTTGAATTTGCGCATGAAGACCCCAATTGAAAACAATCAGATCTGGTAAACAAATCGCCTCAGGTACGACATCTGAAACCCCCGCTCATTCCCACGGGCAGGGGGTAGGTGCCGCCAGCCATACATGTCCTCTTTAGCGGCCATTGCAGGGGAAACTTAGTTTGTCATGGTGACTCTTCAAATGAATGGCTGCCCATCTAATATGTGGATGGGCCGGGACCACCAGAGTGCCAACCCAGGATATGCAGTGGCTGCTTATTCTGGTTACGAGACCCTTGCCAGGCCATGTAGAAAAGTAATTGTCGGCAGCCTGTTTATTGGAGGGAGACTCAAGAGTGCCAACTAGTGGCTGAACTGTGTACTGGCAGTTCTTGAATGACTTTGGTCATCTTTACAGTAGTAAATGAATTCAGTCTGCTTAAAAATATGAGAATAATTTTGCGAAATAAAATGTTGTATTTAGCATAAGCTCTATGGAGACGCTATCCTATATCCAGTGTGTGTTCAGGTTATAATGACCACTTTATTTTCTCTACACCATTTATCATAACCGTGCACTAGCTTTTTATGTTTTGCGTAGACCAAAAATAGTGATGGGTTTTGGGGTAGTTTTATGTTGATTTTCTGGTTTGTAAGTTGTTTGATTAATCATATATATATATATATATTTTACATATTAATATTAGATACACTTGTAGGGTTGAGGTTAATGTAGAACACGTTTAGCTGTTCAACTTCTGTAACTTATATTGTCCTATCTCTTGTGTGGATTCACATTGCCATCCAAACCAGTATCCACATGACTGCCTAGAAGACTGGCTTGGATCCATACGGTGAACCCGTGACAAAGCCGAGCTAGGCCAAAGCATTGGGCAGGAAGAGTTGTCAGGGGCTGCAGACGTAGGGCAGCCTTAGGCTTCAGGGCTCTATCTCCATGCACTGGTAATAGCATATAAGCAAGCTCATTCCCTTCCTTATATACGTAATGTATCCCTTCCCCCATATTGTGTGTATTCATTGTAGTAGCGGGGCAAGTAAACATGGACAACTAATTAATTTCGGAAATAAGCAAGGTATTTTTTTTTTTCTCTCTCCTGGTGATTCTTATAATTCTGTATTTTGAATGATTTCTACTTGTATCGAGCACTTTTGTGGTCATTCACATAAGATTAACATTGGCTGATTTTGGCAGCCGACCGTCTAATAGAATGGTAGTGTCACCAAGAGTCTGCCCTGACAGCAAAGGTCACGCGAAAGAAAGATTGGCCATGTAGGATTTTAGCAAGTCCTTTGTTCTCATGTAGGATGAGCTACTGATGATGGCAAGGGGCATATTCTCTGCAGAGTTACTCACGCAGAGCAAGCCTTTGTAAAGAGGGGTAGGAAGGGACGGAGAGGAATAGCTGTTAGCAGAACAAGGTGTGTGATTACCTTAAGACACTCTTTACTGACCTACTTTTCTGTTAAGACACGCAGCGCCAGTCAGTACTCTAGCATGGCACAGGTTATTATGTTGCATTGTACAATCCTTAAACCTTAATCTATAAGACACTGGTGAATGTGCTGTCCATATACTATGATTGTTTGTCCCTTTGATTTCTTTATGTCACTATGTAATCCAGGGAACACAGTATCTGAAAAAATACAGTTTTCGGCAAGGAGGCTGAAGAATATGGGGAGAAAGGGAAAAAAAAAAGTCACCAGTGGCAGCCAAAGGGCTAGTTCACACAGGGCAAGTTGACAGCAGATTTTGACACAGAATCCGCCTTAAAATCCGCTGACTTCAATGGGAGCTGCTCACTTCTTTTTTCTTCTAGCTTTTAGCGGGAAAAAAAGAAGCGAGCTGCCCTATCTTGCGGCGGAATCAGCCGCGGCGTGTGGCTCGGCCCATTCATTTGGGCCTAATCCATCAAGGAATGGTGTGACAGAATGTGTACACGCGGCGCCCCGTGTAAACTAGCCCTAAGGAAAGTACTCGGGACGTCGCAGGTGACGTATGTAAGTGCTGTCCCGCTCTCTTCTCTGAGGCCGCTGACTGGTCTCAGTGGACGAGGAGGCGAGGACTTCCACTGGAATAAGCCCTGTAGTGCCATGGCATGGGGCAACTGTGGGGTACACCAGGGACTGGTGAGCGCGGCTTTTTTTTTTTTTTTTTTCTTCTTCTCACCTTTCTTGTCTCCATGCTGAAAACTGTATTTCCTGGGCAATCCTTTTAAATTAGTCAAAGATTTAATGTTTATCATTTCCAACCTAAGCAGTTTTTTGGGGAAGAACATAGTCAAAATCTCTCCAAGCTAGTGACCATTGACTGCATCATCTTAAGGCTGAGGCCCCACTTTGTGGGAACACAGATTTATTTTATTTTATTTTTTTGCAGTTTTTTGACCCAAAGCCAGGAGTGCCTTGAGCAGAGGATAGAAGTACAAGCACTTCCTATATTTTTGCTCATTCCTTTTGTTACCATTCTTGGCTTTGGGTCAAAAAACTGCAACAAAATCTGCAACAAAAAAAAAGCTGCATTTCCCCAACGGGGGGGGGCCTCAGCCTAAAGGTAAGATCTCCATTTTACCTTCAAAAGTTTGCTACTTTTGGATGAGATTTCAAGCACATGCATCAGCTGGACTCCGTGTCCTCATCTTTCTGTCCAATGGACATCTGCTCCACTGGGTCATTGTAATGCTTGTCTGATCGATGGCGGTCTGACCACTGGGACTAAAACGGATCACGAGCACAGGGGTTCCTTGTCCCCGACTTGCTGGAATGGTTATCTAGCATGTACACTGTAGCACCGTATATTCTCTGTGGAGGGGTACAGCGCCTGACTGTCTTCTGCAAGCACATAGGCTTTGATTGGAGCAGCAGCGTCAATTCTAGGCTGCCAAAATAGAAGGAATCCCCATTCTCACGGCCATCGAGCGGTCACAGACACATCACCGATGTAACTGTAACATTAAATCTTGGTAAAGTCCTATAGTCGGCACGTTTGACATTATTTGCCTTAACTTGGAGCACAGTTTTATCTGAAGGACAATGAATCACTACACCATGTACTTTGTCAGTAGACTAAATAATTTAGTATTAAAACAAATTCCAGCCTTAGCCACATTCCACTGTAAAGACCCTTTCATGTCTGCCATCACCGGCCATGCCAGCGTAGTCATGGTAAGTAACGTGCCCTGTGTTAGAGGTCACGGCAGGAACTCCTTAAATTAGTTATCTAGTCGTATTTTATCTTTACTGTTTTCTACACATTTTGATATATTTCATGTTTTAGGAATCCACCTATAAAATGTTGCTGGTTGCTCTCAGAATAAGACACCAGCTCGTCTCCGCTTTGCTTTGGGACTTCTGAGAGGTAGCCACGACTTTCTGTAGCCATTTATAGTCCATAGACATCCATTGCATCACTTGTAAATACAACACTCATGAGATTTTTATGCGTCGTACAGCAAATATATTTGTAAAAAAAAATTATAATTGAAACCATCCGAGGCTACACTCAGACTTTGGACAGTGGCTGCTTCATATTTTAGTGCATATCTTGCTTTCATGAAATTTCTAAAGGAAATGCACAGAGTTTAGAATTTTAGCTTTGGATAGGAAATAAGAAAAACATATAAAGTGAGAGATTAATATTTTATGTAGATATTAATAATTGAAATTTTGAAAATTGTCGAGGGGATTTATTCAACTTTTCAAAATTTGTCCTCTTCATAATACAGGACGTCACTTTTAGATTGCTGGGACCCGGGCGGATCAACTGTTACCCTGTGTATGGGACAATCGGTGCATTACTTCTAGCGGACCCTATTAAAGGTGCAGATCGCGCAGATAGGATGGACCATTCATATTAGATTGCTGGGGTTCAGCTGCTGAGACCCCACTAATCCAAAATTGATGTCCTATCCTATAGATGAGAATTTTGAAAAGCTGGATGATCGCATTTAGTTAGGGGACCTCTCACCACCCCCACCCAGATTGAATAGTCAATGCCCCACTGATTCCAGAATTTTTTTTCTCTAGCCCCCATCTTTACTGAGTAAAAAGTGCTGGTAGTTTTGGTGCCTGATATACTATTTAGGCTCTGTACTGTCAGGAGGGCGGTGTCATGCCGGATCAGACAAGGGGGTGTGGTTCTGAGCCTTGCAGTGCTGGGGTCAATATCCGCATGGGATTTGTAGATTTTTCCACTTTTGTGTGGGTTTCCTCCCGTATGACAAAAAAAATATACTAATACTGTAAAACAAGTGACCCTTTTGGGTGTTGAAGATGAGCTCCTATATGGCAGCCACCCCCAAACACACACACTCCAGTGCGTCTTTGTGTGAGGGAAGTGTATAACAAATGGTTGTCATACTTAAGAGGTAAGAAGCTGGTGACGGTGGTGAAAAGTCCTAATTATTTATCGTATTCCCTGGTGTAACCATTGTGGAGCTTCGTATAACTCTGCCTCGAGGTATTCCTCTGTTGTTTTTCCTAGAAATCTCTGAATTAATTGTATACTGGGTATTGCCATGACAGGGGGAGTATTGCCACACGTTCGGACCCTGTCAGGGGTCATGTTGTGTAGGGATTCGCCCCTTTGTCACGGTTACACCCAGTTGTTGATCAGAAAAAGGAAAATCTGCCCCGCGCAGAATTATAAGGTAAGATGCTCCAGAATTATTGCATTAGGAGGAATATAATAACTAGCGCTCTCTAAGCTGAGACCGCACGTTGCGAAAAGCTGCATGTCGCCCCAACCTTCTCCCCTCGCCTCCCAGATTTTGCTGCAGATTTTGAGTTGAAGTCAAGAGTGAATTTGGCAGAATGGAGAAGTATAAGATCTTCCTTTATAGTACATGTTCAGTTTGAAGCCACTTTTGGCTAGGTTCCCCAAAAAATGCAACAAAATCAGCAACCAAAAAGCAGCTTTTCTGCAACATGCAGCCTCAGCCTAAAGGTATGAATGAACAGCAATATCCTAAAATAAAGCACTTCTGATATCTCAAGGGGCTACAAGTCTAGATGAGAAGCGAAGCTCTGGAGAAAAGTTGAGATCCGGCCTAGTACTTGTATCCTACCGTTTACCCGGAGTTTTCCTTTACATCCCTCTGCAGTTATTCTCTCTCCTTTTATTGCCCCCACTAAACTCGCCTCCTCCTTAGGGTTACTGATTTTGTAGATGACTTACTCTCTATGAATACTATACTATATGTGTAAGCTGTGTAACACCTCCTTAGAAGATACAATACTATACTTACTATGTTGGGTGTCCAGGGTTGCATTTATACTGTTGGCAAGCAAATATAGCATTGTAAATGTCTGTTAATCTCTGTTCTGTTTTATTAAAAATCTGTTTATTTAAAAAGTGTTGATGTAGTTTATTTTGGTTCCTATTTAGTTATATCATGACAACGGTTTACTATACGATTACTGTGCAGATCAATCCTAAAATAGTGGAGACTTGTCTCGCCCGTAGTTACACATCCCACCCCTCTTCAACACCCCCATATAGTCGGATCTCAAACTGCTGGTCTCCTTGGGTCACAGTTGACAGTCTGGCCACCTATAAATGATGAGTAAATCCGCACATAGACATATGACATACACCGCTGGACATTTTCCTACTTGACTGGTCACATTTTTTTAATGTAGATTGTGAGCCCCATATAGGGATCACAATGTACAATTTTCCCTATCAGTATGTCTTTGGAGTATGGGAGGAAATCCACGCAAACATGGGGAGAACATACAAACTCCTTGCAGATGTTCTTCCTGGCGGGATCCAAACCCAGGACTCCAGCGCTGCAAGGCTGCAGTGCTAACCACTGAGCCACCGTTTTTCTCCAACTGGACACATTTTTGGCAGAAATCGCCCCTTTCACTTTCAGTATGGGCTACTTGTAAATGTGTTCACATCTTGAAAAGAGATTGAATTATTCTTCAAAATTGAATTTACACCTGCAGGTTCTTTTGCTTTTATCAGAAACATTTTGTAATAGTCCTTAAATACCACTTTTTTTTTCCCCCCCAAATCTAAATCTGATGCATTTCCGAATGTCTTTATAATACATATAATCCTAATGTTTTCCTAATATATGCTTCTAGTTCTCGGTGGTTTGTCTTTCTCATACAGGGCTCCATATACCCAGTATAGACAGACATAAAACATATTAGTCTGAGGTTGCTTTTAGCAGGAACTTAGTAGAAGGGCGAGACATACTGCTTTATGTTATGGCCTCACATAGGGAGCCGTAGCCAAAAAGCACTGCGGGAAACATCGTGGCAGAAACGCATTGTGGTTTTTCCTGCAGCACTTTTCAAAAAGTCTACAGAGGTTTCCTCTGTGGACTTTATGCTTCCATTATACCTATAGGGAAAACGCCGTTTCCGTAGGTATAGTTGACATGCTGCAATTTAAGATAATAGTAAGGGACCTTTAATAGTCCCACAGTGGGGATATTTCAGGATCACAATAGTTTTTTTTTGAAAACACAGCATGTCCGCTGCGCATATTTTTCTGCAATGTGTAGATGGTATTACAACACTGGAAAACCCCTTAAAATAACAAGACTGTATGCAATAAGGTCCCTCCGTTTATGGCTGCAGGAAGCCAAAATTAGAGAAACGTGGCCACATTCCACTTAAGAAGTACAAGTACGTATCGCAAAGAGCACAAGAATTTTGGACTTTAAATTCCCTCCTTTTTCCATTTAATTGTGACTTAACATCTCGGGGAAATGATCTGCACACATGGAAGGGGACTGGACTGAAGAAAGTGTGCCCGCAGAACCCTGGAGCATGTGTACAACACAAGGGAATCCTGCATAGATCTTATAATCCAGACACAAATTATGTCATTGGTGAACGTTCATGTATAAAGCAGACCTGCACTCATCTGACGTTACTACTTTTATATATGGAGTTGAGAGAGTCCAAGTGTTAAACGTGTTGTGAACGGACTGCAGACCTATCAGGTAAGTTCAGAGCTAGCCTGGTCATACACTTGTGCTTTCAGATGCCTGGGGTAAAGCTGGGTATAGACTTTCAGTAGCCATGGACCTAATGCTTGGCATGTTTTGTCAGTGGGAGAGGGGCCCGGGTGAATGGGACTGATAAGAGGGGAGCCTCGAGCTGCGGAGTCCATGGCAAGACCAAGTAGGGCGCGTCCTGCTCCGATCTCTGATAGGGGGCAGGATCCATTGCAACATCAACGGCCATTTGGGTGCTAACTGTGCTGTTTTATGGGGTTTAGGAGAGTGTGACCGTGCCATAGCTAGGGCTTCATGTGCCAACCATTAGTCGTAAGGCTCCAGCATTACCTCAAGGTGACTCTTACTAAATTTGCTGGGACTTTTGCTAAACAAAGTTGTTGTCATTCCATAATATTACGTGCAATAGCGGTGACTCCCTGTCTAACAGGCATTCGATCAAGTATATTTCTAAGCATCTAGTAGCACCAAGTAACCTGTAATCTTTCAGGCTGCAAAAACTATTGTTCCTATAGTTTCTATACTGTGATGTCTTATTGAAGTGGCACATAAAAGTAATGACTTACCTAGTACTTAAAATAAAGCAAGGTATTACCATGGGTGTCTCACATCTAGCAGTCCAGATTATGGCCATGCCACATAGGTAGTAGTATTGGGTTTAATGTCCTTCCTTCTATTTTTTTTGTGAAGCTGGCTACTGACAAATTTAGCAAAATTGTCCATGTTTTTGAGACCCTGTTAAATGCTCCATTCCTAGTGTTTGACCAAAGGCTTTGTGCATGTTCCATGTCGTATCTAATGTAAACGCCGCAAGCTTCCCTTACAGACGTGCAACATGCACTAAGCCTTTACAATATTCTTCTTATGTCTTGGCCGCAGTAAGTCACTATGGCCAGCAACACTTTTGCTAGAGAAGAATGCAGAAGGTATGTGACTTATATTTCAAACTTTTCTAAATGTTCAAGCCTTTCCCATCCGGTCTATAAAACCTTTACTCTGTAGCCGGTTAGTTAAGGCATGTGCTGTAAAGTATAACCCCACTGCTATAGCGCAGGTGCCCTTCACAATCCTCCCTTATACTCCAGCCACCTTCCAATCTTATTATTCCCAATGACATCACAAGACTTGTATTTTTTCCTTCTACATTGCTCATGATTTGTCTTTCTCTTGACCTGTTATTACAGATGATTACTGATACCATTTCTTATAACCTTCCCTCCATGCGGAAATTGTCCCATCTGACAATATTACATGGGCACGTGACCATTTTGTTATGGAGCTTACCCCTTCTCTATAGACAGTCCAGGTTCATAAGGCTGTACCAATGATGCAATTTTCCATGACTAAAATGATCTCATTTGTCTTGTTTTTTATTTTTAGAAACACGGAAAACTAACCAGCTGCACCGGATGCAAAGCTCAATGTAGAATTTTCGATATGACTCAGTGCATTGGATCAAATGGACACATGGAGCCATACTGCTCAACAACGTGTATGAATACTCACAAAGCAAAATATGCAAAGCCGCCGCCTCCTCCGCCGCCGCCACCAGTACAGAATATCATTCCCACCCAAAGTAAGAGACGATGTTCACATGTTCCTGAGTTTTTTTCCTATCCGGTTTCCATTGCTTATTTAGACTATCACTCTAACTTTAGGCCAATTCATTTTAACGTAAGAGTCATTGAAAATAACAGATGACGCACTGATGCCAATCCGTGTATCATCTATGCCGTTCTCACTGACCTGTATGCTGCTTGTGGCCTTACTCCACCTGAGTTCAGCTGGCGTCTGCTCGGTATCTGGAGTTCACACTAGTGTTCGGATCTGTCCTATGGGGACCCGAAAGACAGAGACCCTGTCCATTTAAAATGCGGTTACTTGCGGAAACCCATGGACCCCATAGACTATAATGTGGTCCGCTGGCCTCAGAATAAAAGTCCTTGCAGGACATCCTCTCTGCTGATTTTAAGCGGAGTCTCCTATTGAAACTCCAACGCTGGTGTGTATACGGCCTTGGTAAGAAACTAAACTCTTCTTGTTTTTTTTTGTTTTTTTTCCTCTTTTGTCCCTTTTAGATGCGGGAATAATTTGTCATTTTTGTAAAAGAAACTCCTTACCTCAGTATCAAGCCACAATGCCTGATGGAAAACTGTATAACTTCTGCAGCTCTGGATGTGTAGCTAAGTTCCAGGTTTGTCCATTTTATTCTTGTACACTTGGCGTATCTTGTCATAATGGTGACGTCTTGTAAATGTTTGTTATGTAAGCATAAGGGATCTGTCTAGTCTGCTGTAATATAGCAGATACTATAGCACCAGATTCGTTGCACGTAGATGCCCTTGAGTATTGGGCTAATGTAGCCCTATTGTAATGCAGTCTGCACATTCACCAGCAGAGGGCGCTTACAGCTGAAGTAACCTAGTTAAATTTAAATGCAAATAGAACGTGTCCCTTTATGTTAGATGCTAACTACTATAGAGACACCATTTTGAATGATAGTTTTAAGGGTAAGTGTAAATATATTTAACAAAATCACTTGCATAAGTCTATAGTTTTGGATGGGGAAAAAAAATTGTGCTTTTTCTCCTCTTTACTAGATAACATTTGTGGAACCTTTTTAGCAGTATTGTTCAAGAACTGCCTTAGAAGTTACATATAGTTACATAGTAGATGAGGTTGGATAAAGACATCAGTCCATCAAGTCCAACCTATAATCCTACAATCCCTACAGTGTTGATCCAAGGGAAGGCAAAAAACGTAGAGTATTTTGTATTAATATTTTTTCCAGAATCAGAGAAGTATAACCAACTATGACCAAAGTTGCCCTCTGTGCATGAGGCCTTATGGTTTTGCTCAGTATCTCCAACCGGATCCTGCGCATTTGGTTTCAGTTGATTCATGAAGTGCTCCAGCAGTCGCATAGTTCCCAACCCAAACTAGTGGTTGTCCAAAACTGACAGAATAGATATATGTTTGGTGTAGGATTATATTTGGGGGGGGGGGGGGGGGGGTACAGGTTGTGGTCTATCCCAGGTCCAGGAGCTTTAGAGGGCCCATAAGGTGTATTTCTCAAAATGAGGAGACCCTGAGCTTTATATTAACCTGTAGAGATACGCGGTTCTAATGTCATTTTTTTGTGTGTTTTTAGACTCTCAGCATGCAGTCTTCTACTAATGGCCAGCACGTCGCCAGTGACATTCAGTTAAAATGCAATTACTGTAAAAACATGTTTTCCAATAAACCAGTAACACTGGAGTGGGAGGTAAGACGCCGGCAACTTCTCCAACACTGTCTTGGGTTAGAAGGGATTCAAAAGCCATGTACTCATAAGAAGTGTTTGTGTCGTTGAGTTCCTCTTTATGCCTATGATCCTATTAATATTATAAATGTGAAAGTTTGTGAGTTTGGATGTTTGTGGGTTTGTGTGTTTGGATGTTTGTTAGTCAATCACACAAAACCCGCTCGACCGATTTGGCTGAAATTTTCCACAAACAGTCACTACACTGCATTGCGCAATTGGCTACTTTTCGTCACAATAGCGCACATACGTTTGTGCCAGGACCCCCACAAAACCCAAACTCACACCACCATCTCTGCAATCTCACACACTTTGGACCATAGCAAGCCACAAAATTCATATTGCCCTCTACAGCCTCGCCCCTAACCCCACACAATCTCATATACAGTGGAGCAAAAAAGTATTTAGTCAGTCACCAATAGTGCAAGTTCCACCACTTAAAAAGATGAGAGGCGTCTGTAATTGACATCATAGGTAGACCTCAACTATGAAGACAAAATGAGAAAACAAATCCAGAAAATCACATTGTCTGACTTTGTAAGAATTTATTTGAAAATTATGGTGGAAAACAAGTATTTGGTCAGTAACAAAATTTCATCTCAATACTTTGTTATATATCCTTTGTTGGCAATGACAGAGGTCAAACGTTTTCTGTAAGTCTTCACAAGGTTGGCACACGCTGTTGTTGGTATGTTGGCCCATTCCTCCATGCAGATCTCCTCTAGAGCAGTGATGTTTTGGGGCTGTCGCTTGGCAACACGGACTTTCAACTCCCTCCAAAGGTTTTCTATAGGGTTGAGATCTGGAGACTGGCTAGGCCACTCCAGGACCTTGAAATGCTTCTTACAAAGCCACTCCTTCATTGCCCTGGCGGTGTGCTTTGGATCATTGTCATGTTGAAAGACCCAGCCACGTTTCATCTTCAATGCCCTTGCTGATGGAAGGAGGTTTGCACTCAAAATCTCACGATACATGGCCCCATTCATTCTTTCATGTACCCGGATCAGTCGTCCTGGCCCCTTTGCAGAGAAACAGCCCCAAAGCATGATGTTTCCACCCCATGCTTTACAGTAGGTATGGTGTTTGATGGATGCAACTCAGTATTCTTTTTCCTCCAAACACGAAAAGTTGTGTTTCTACCAAACAGTTCCAGTTTGGTTTCATCAGACCATAGGACATTCTCCCAATACTCTTCTGGATCATCCAAATGCTCTCTAGCAAACTTCAGACGGGCCCGGACATGTACTGGCTTAAGCAGTGGGACACGTCTGGCACTGCAGGATCTGAGTCCCTGGCGGCTTAGTGTGTTACTGATGGTAGGCTTTGTTACATTGGTCCCAGCTCTCTGCAGTTCATTCACTAGGTCCCCCCGCGTGGTTCTGGGATTTTTGCTCACCGTTCTTGTGATCATTTTGACCCCACGGGGTGAGATTTTGCATGGAGCCCCAGAGCGAGGGAGATTATCAGTGGTCTTGTATGTCTTCCATTTTCTAATTATTGCTCCCACAGTTGATTTCTTCAATCCAAGCTGGTTGCCTATTGCAGATTCAGTCTTCCCAGCCTGGTGCAGGGCTACAATTTTGTTTCTGGTGTCCTTTGACAGCTCTTTGGTCTTCACCATAGTGGAGTTTGGAGTCTGACTGTTTGAGGGTGTGCACAGGTGTCTTTTTATACTGATAAGTTTAAACAGGTGCCATTACTACAGGTAATGAGTGGAGGAAAGAGGAGATATAAAAGAAGAAGTTACAGGTCTGTGAGAGCCAGAAATCTTGATTGTTTGTAGGTGACCAAATACTTATTTTCCACCATAATTTGCAAATAAATTCTTACAAAATCAGACAATGTGATTTTCTGGATTTGTTTTCTCATTTTGTCTCTCATAGTTGAGGTCTACCTATGATGTAAATTACAGACGCCTCTCATCTTTTTAAGTGGTGGAACTTGCACTATTGGTGACTGACTAAATACTTTTTTGCCCCACTGTACATATACTTTACCACTTTGCCCCTCACCTTAGCGATACTCCAGGAGGCTCTCTTTAACGCTCTGGAGCAGCCATGTTTGCCAACCCCCACCGCTCTGACAATCCGCGACACCGCCCACCCATGTCAATACCCCTAGGCGGTCTAATAAATGCAAAAAAAAAAAAGTTTTAAAAAAAAAGTAAAAAAAATATAAAAACAAATAAAAAGGATTGAAAATTCAAATCACCCCCCTTTCCCTAGAACACATATAAAAGTAGTTAAAAACTGTGAAACACATACATGTTAGGTATCCCCGCATCCGAAAGCGCCCGCTCTACAAAGCTATACAAATATTTTTCCTGTTCGCTAAATGCCGTAGCTAGAAAAATGGTCAAAAGTGCCAAACCGCCGTTTTTTCACTGTTTTGATTCAGATAAAAATTTGAATAAAAAGTGATCAAAGCAATAACATTTCCCAAAAATGGTAGAACTAAAAAGTACACCCGGTCCCGCAAAAAAAGACGCCCTATACATCCTCGTACACAGACGTATAAAAAAGTTACGGCTGTCAGAATATGGCGACTTTTCAAAAAAAAATTTTTTAACACAGTTTCGGATTTTTTTGAGGGGTCAAAATGTAAATAAAACCATATAAATTTGGTATCCCCGGAATCCTAACCAAACACAGAATACAGGGGACATGTCATTTTGGTTGCACAGTGAACGCCGTAAAACCAAAGCCCATAAGAAAGTCGCAGAAATGCATTTTTTCTTCAAATCCACCCCATTCTGAATATTTTCCCTGCTTCCCAGTACATTATATAGAATAATTAATGGTGGCATCATGAAGAAAAATTTGCCCCAGGAAAAATTAAGACCTCATATGGCTCTGGGAGCAGAGAAATAAAAAAGATATGGGGCTTAGAAGGAGGGGAGTCAAAAACGAAAATCAAAAAATGCCATCGGCGGGAAAGGGTTAACTTCAAATACTTCTGTCCCAAAGTCACTATGTAAAGTTTCTCACAACACCGTATATATAGCAGCTCAAATACAAAGTAACTTCAACACAAAAGTCTCACGTATTCTCTGAATTATAGCAAAAACAAGATACAAACTTACATTTCATATCCCATACCTTATACACACTACGAAAACCTTACCCACACCTGTATATACCCACTTCTACAATCACCGCAGACGAAGTCGCGGGTACCAGCTAGTGGTCTATAAAGGATTAGTATCTGCATTTAAATAAAGAGGTTTGGCTTTGTATGATGGTAAATCAAAGACCACAGACATGGCAGTCGCCAAAGGTAATTTTCGGACTATAAGACGCACTTTTTTTCCTCCCAATATGGGAGGAAAATGTGTGTGCGTCTTATAGTCCGAATGCAGCGTGTGTAGCGTCTGTGTCCTGTCTATGAGAATCAAAAGGAGAGCGGTGCTGTGCCTGCCTGCTCTGCCCCTCCTTCCCTGTCTGTGTCGCGTGTTTGCAGGAGCGAGATATGAGAGGCAGGGAAGTAGGGGCGGGCCAGACAGGTGAAGGAAGCGTGGTTTCAAGCTTGCCGAGAAAACCACGCCTCCTTCTCCCGTCTGGCCCGCCCCTCCTTCACTGCCTCTCAGATCTGGCTCCTGCAATGATGCCACACAGACAGGGAAGTAGGGGCGGGCCAAACGGGAGGAGGAGGCGTGGTTTTCTCGGCAAGCTTGAAACCACGCCTCCTTCACCCGTCTGGCCCGCCCCTACTTCCCTGCCTGTGTGGCTTCATTGCCGGAGCAAGATGTGAGAGGCAGTGAAGGAGGGGCGGGCCAGACGGGTGAAAGAGGCGTGGTTTCAAGTTTGCTTAGAAAACCACACCTCCTTCACACCACTGCAGGGTGTCTCTTTCCATCCATGGATGAGGATAGATAGATAGATAGATAGATAGATAGATAGATAGATAGATAGATAGATAGATAGATAGATAGATAGATAGATAGATAGATTGAATAGATAAACAGACAGACAGAGATAGATAGATAGATTAGATAGATATGTTCAAATCACCCCCATATCCCTAGAATACATGTAAAACAAAAACATTACTGTGAAACACATACACATTTGGTATCCCTGTGTCCGAAAGCCCCCAGTTCTATTTACATTGGTGAAATATTATATTATTAGGTTATTAAATATTTCACCAATTTTTTTTTCCTTAAAATTTTTTTTCCCCTATTTTCCTCCTCTAAAACCTTAGTGCGTCTTATGGTCCGGTGCGTCTCATAGTCCGAAAAATACGGTATATATTTAAAAAAAAAAAATGTAGATCAGGTATCAAAGATACCCAGATAGTAAAACTAACATCTCGTTTTTACCGCACAGTGGAAGCCATGAAAACAAAACCTGTCAGACTGCGGTCACACTAGCATGACCCAGGACTTTTCTCTCCACTGATTTCGGTGAACCCCACTACAGTCTATGCCGTTCACAGGATTGGGTTTCCATTTTCCGGGACCCAAAGAACAGAAACCCAAACACTAGTCTGAACCTAGCGTAAGAAAATGGCAGTACTGCTCTTTTCTTTCTCCCAGATTTCCAGTACATTGTGTAGGATATTGAAGTCTACCATCTGAAGAACAATTTGTCTTGCAAAAAACCAAGCCTGCTTACATGCACATAAAGGGAACAAAATAATAGTTATGACTCTTGCAAGGCAGGGATTAAAAAAAACCAAAATTCTAAAAAGGAAAAACGTCTGCGTCCTGTAAGGGTTAACCTCAGGATCTATGGGGTTGAGCAGCTGGATCTGTGTTATCTCAGATTCCAGCCATTGCTGGCAGGTGTCAGTTTTATAAGACACTGGTGGCCTCCAATGGTTTGGTCTGGGCTCATAATCTGAGCCCACTCCGTACACTTCCTCCCAACTTCTGAGTCACACAGACAGTGAATATTATGGTACCGAGAGCTTAATATAAAGTTTGATGGTTATAGATATGTTTGTATAACACGGTGCAACACAATAAGGCTTTTTCTCCTTTTCTTACAGAAAAAAGTGCACCAGTTCTGCAGCACCCTTTGCTGTGAGGACTACAAGAAGCTGCACTGCATTGTCACCTTCTGTGAATACTGTCAGGAAGAGAAAACCTTGCACGACACAATGAAGTTCTCTGGTGTGAAGAAACCGTTCTGCAGCGAAGGTTTGTTAGGTTATGAAGATGCAAAGTGAATGTGAGCTTCCATGTGTGCGCTTATGTTTGGATACAGGCGGCTGCATTCACATGTGCGTCACTGTATCCGCTCCTCTGGTCCATTGCAGAACCAGAACTGAAAAACTGCCTATGAAATTATGGATGGCAATAGTTCCCAAGCAACCCCATTGCATTTAATAGGGCACATCGAGTGTCCTATATTGTTCAACAGACTTCACTGGATGGAAAAGTTGGTCTTGGGACTTTTTTTCATTCTGAATTTCTGCTGTACACTCCAAACAGAGACTCCAATGCAGATGTGAATGTAGCCTTCATGTTCCTAACTGTATACAATCTCCTGGCTCCCAAATATTGCATTCTGTCTCTCCCTTTGCTTAGCTAGTCTCCAGTAAAATGATGCTTAATCTGAGTTTATTAAGTTTTTCAAATACAACAGAAAAGACAAAAAACAAAACAAAGGCGCAATGGCACACAGGCCTCGCCTGGGAACAAGAGGGCAGGAGGTGAGACCCCGGCCAGTATCATAAAACATGCTAAGACAATATGGAACAGAAGGCCCATGAGAACGGGGCCGTAAAAACAACGTAACAAGGAAATAAGGGGCAAACAAACAGATGAGGGAAACACACAAGAGGAGCTGTATTCAGGAAAATGCATAAGAAAAAAGGGAGGGGATGCAACAGAGGAAGGGAAGGGTAACCAGCATCCTCATCCAGGGGAGGGGGAGAAAGGGAAAAGAGGTAGCACTATGTCCTGGAACACCACCCAAGGCCGCCAGAGAACTTCAAACTTGGAGGGGTCAGGGAAACCCTCTGCCACCAGGTCCTCCATTCTCTTTATTAGGAGAAGCTCCTGTAGAAATTCCACCAGAGAGGGCACAACAGTGCCAATGTCTAGGGCTGACGGTTCTGGCAGCCGTGAGAAAGTGTTGCAGGAGGTCCTTCTCCACCACCGAAATCCTGCAAGGAATGACTGAAAGAAGGACCGGTTGGGGAGTTACTGCAACGGAGCGACCACACACCTTAGCGTAGAGGGCAAACACGGCATCCCAGAAGGTCCTGAGAACGTCACCCTCCCACCAAATAGGATATAAAGTTATATTATATATTATTATATTATGACACAGCTGACAGGATACCTTGGCACGGTTTTGTTGCAGCATATTGGTATACAAAGACCATGATGAGTAGAAGTGAGTTATGTTCAGATGTTCGTTCTTCGCAGGTTGTAAGCTGCTTTATAAACAGGAATTTGCAAAGCGGCTGGGATTGAAATGTGTCACCTGCAACTACTGCTTTCAGATGTGCAGAAGAGGAGCCACAAGAGACTTTGATGGCAAAATAAGAGATTTCTGCACAGAAGATTGCAGCAGAAAGTTTCACGATTGGTATTACAAGGTAACATGAGCTGAGGGTGTATATTGGCTTTAGGCGAGGCCTAAATTTCAGGGGGTGTTCACACATAGGAATTTGAGACTGAATCTGCCTGAAGTCTGCCTCCCATTCATTTCAGTGGGCTGCATTAGATAATTTTCTTTTAATTTTTTTTTTTTCCTGCTTGTTTTGCTCCCGGGTTCCACTTGAGAACTCCTATTGAAATTAATGTGAGGCGGAAAATACACCTTTACTATTGGCACGGAAATCCGCCTGCCCAATAAAGGCAAAATACAGATTCAGTGTCTTAATTCCTTGACAGTTTTTGACAAGCAAAAAAAATCTGCTTCAGATTTGTGAAGCAAAAATTTTCACCTTGACATGTACAGCCTCTATTTCTACCTGTGAGCACCCCCTTATTGTGTGAAGATTATTGAATGCTGTAAAAAGATTTGCAAAAATCTATAAAGATTTGTTTCGTAACAGACGTAAGTAATATAAAGCAGAAATAATGGTGGCCGACATTTTACTGTGTCCCATTTCTCCCTCTTTCCAGCCTCCAATGGCTGCCTATGGGTTGCAATCCGCTTTAGGTTCAACTTGTAGGCAAGGACTACACAACAAAATGTCGCAGACAAATCGCGAACAATGCATCTGTGCGACTTGTCTGCAGCCTTCTGTTTCGTGATATTTTTTTTATTGCCTACGACGACTGGTTGCAGTGCAGACATGTTGCGTGCAAGTATGGAATTGGCTATAATGGAGTAATGGAAAGCTGCTCCTATAGTGCCACCTGCTGAAATGTGACCCTTAAGTCAGGGCTTGGAACACAACTAGGATGTAAGCCAAACCAAATGCTCCTCTCCAGACTTTTCCCATGAGGTTGCTTTTCATCCATGCAGAGTAGAGCACTGGATTGGCCGGGTGAGGGGCAGCTATGGGGATCTGGGGGATATGGTGTCCATATGAAGGTATACAGAGTCTTATGGGTGCTGATGGGAAGTCAAATCTGCAATAGCTGTCTGCAGGTGAGCGACTGGTTTGCTTTACATTCCTGTTGTATCACATAACTTATTTACAGGGTCAGGCACTAACTCACTAGATTGCTGCCTCCTTCCAACAGGTGGTGCTAGAGGCGCAGCTTTTGTATTACACTGTGTTACAGGTATATTCTGGTAAAATCCGTTTTAATGAGTTACTTTTTAAATTATTTATTATATAATGTATAATAATATTATCATTATTAGTAGTAAGCAGTAGAATGATTATATATATATATATTATATACAAATTATCTATTATAATAATTTATTATTATTAATAACAAACAATATTATTCTAGAAATGTAAAATGGTTCAGTAGCCCTGTAGTGTTTACCGTACTTAAATCCTGAGCAAGTAGTTTTGCACAAGTCACATGACACAAAGTGGTGTGGCATAGATTTTTGTTGAAATGGCGATCTCAGCCAGCTATGAGGGGGAGGTTGAGTCCTGAAAAAACTCAGTGAGTGCGCAATCCGCTCTATCACCGTATTGAAAGAGTTAGTTTAAATACATTGTATAGACAAAGAACAGGATGGACTAGTATTATTAGCATAACACGATTGGTGGTAGAGCTGTAAAATACTTATGGCACATGGCTATTGGATAAGAAACTGGAGAGACATCGCATCCCATTAAAGGATGAAGGGGGGATGTGAGCTCTCACATGGCCCTGGAATCCAAAATGGAGGTTACACAAGCTGACATCCTCCACATCTGCTTGTAGTCGGTGTTCCCAACAATTGACATGAATGATCTTTTTATATATTTCAGGCAGCAAGATGTGACTGCTGCAGAACTCAAGGAGCTCTTAAAGAGAAAGTACAGTGGCGAGGAATTATAAAGAACTTCTGTGACCAGCAGTGCTTACTGCGTTTTTACAGCCAGCAAAATGAGCCCAATATGACGACACAGAAGGGCCCAGAGAACATGTATCTTGGTGCGTTGTTATATTTATATACACACACTGGTCTGATGGATGGTGATGTGATATTTTAAAATATATAGTTCTTTTTAGGCTGGAGCTGCATTGACCAAAGATCGCAGTGTCACCCTGAAACTCATTTACATTTACTAGGCTAATGCCCCATGGGACAATCCACATCGCTAAAGCACTTCGGGAAAAACCGCGGCAGTAACTCATTGCAGTTCTTCCTGCAGCGCTTTGAACAGAAAGGTCACAGAGTTTTCCTCCATGGACTTTCTGTTACCATTATATCTGCGGGGAAGCCGCTGAAACTTCTGTAGATATAGTTGACATGCTGCGATTTCCACAACCGCGCTGGTTTTGGAATTTGCAGTGTGTCTGCGCTGCGGTTTTAAACGCAAAGTGAGCATGGGATTCGCATAAATCCCATCCACTTTGCAGTTACTGTAAAACACCACGATATTTCCTGCAGCGTTTCCAGCCCGTGAATGGATTCTTATAGTGACCCAAGGATGTTGCAACCACTATGAAAAGTTAACCCACACAGCCATTCACTAACATGAGTGAAGGATTTGCAGGGCAAGTCACTGTGTAGCCATAACCTTAAAGCAGGGGTGCTCACACTTGTACAGGGGTTGAGCTACTTATAAATTGACCAAGTCAAAATGATCTGCTGTGTGGGCGGGGCCCACAAGTCTAACAAGACTGGGCGGGGCTTAAGTGTAAGGGGCGCGGCCTGTTCTGATGCAGACATTCTGATTGGCTCAAAGCTCACATGGCACTGCCCGGGCACCCAGCACAGAGATGACACCACTGTCAGTAATGCTGGTTCCCACAGCACAGACCCCCAGCCTGGAAGGCTCCTGCCCGCGTCCGACTGGAGAGCGGGGAGCGCGTCATCCCCCGGAGCTGCTGCTGCTTCTTACCTGTGTGTCTCAGCAGCGGAGCGGAGGAAAGCCTTCCCTCCGCCGCCGAGACACACGGGACAGAAGCAGCAGCTCCGGGGCATGACGCGCTCCCCACTCTCCAGTCTGACACGGACACTAGGCGGGGCTGCGGCCCAGGCCCCGCCCACACAACAGACCATGCCTGCAATGAACGCTTCTGGCTGCGCCACGCGATCGACCCATACTTCCTTCGCGACCTAAAAGTATTACGTACATTGGGCGTGATTTCCCTAGATTCTTCATGAATATCTTATGCTTCTTTACAGACCAGGGTGTTCAAGCCTCACGGCCAAGAGCTACGGTAATTATACGTATAAACTAATACACATTATATGTGTGCACATATATATAGACTGCTCTTTAGATTTTATTTCAATACATATATACCATATTTTTTTTCTATTTCAGGGTCCAAATTCTTCCTGTTCTCCTGCAGCACCTAAAGACATGAAGAACAAGGCTGTTCTGTGCAAGCCTTTGTCAATGACAAAGGCCACCTTCTGTAAACCTCATATGCAGACCAAGGTTTGCCAGACAGGTATTGTACTATTTGTAAATTCTGTAACCATTTTAAGGACTATATTATGCACAAGGTGATGATATGTGAGATAATACAGCGCATAGGATGAAATCGCAAAATCTTCATGTTGCTCATGTGATTTTTGCTACAGTTTATGTTCTATTGGAACTTAATGAAAGCCTAATATTACTGACCTGGAGGCTATTTTCAGGAGACTCTGTATAAGCAATAAATATAACCTCTGCTTAAGGTTTAGTAAAACTTGAGTAAAAGTTTTTTCTGCCATGTGGAATGGATATTTACAGCAATTAAAAAAAAAAATATATCTAAAAAAAATATTTAAATAATAGTAATTAATTATTTAAAAAAAATATATATATATTTTCCCTTCTTAGAGGAAGACGACTCAAATACAAAGTATGTTCCAGTGCCTATTCCTGTCCCTGTATTTATTCCGGTGCCTATGAACCTCTACAGTCAGAAAGTACCGGCTCCAGCTCCTTTTCCTATCCCAGTAAGTAATACGATTGACAATAGTTTGTGGCATTTCACAAATGCCAATTGTCTATTTTATTCTAGAATTCCTCATTGCGGATGAGGCTTGTCTTTATGTAAATACTTTGTCAACATGTCATAGTGATGTGTCACTTTTGATCAGTTGATGCTGAGACCCCCACAAAGGGGCAGAAGAGCTGAACAGAGTGGCTCTGTTTACTAATCTTTGGAGAGCCGAGGGAGAGTGTTGTATGGGTTTATTACAAAGAAAGCCCTGGAATTCATCTATTATCAGCTCTGTTTAAGACGGAGTTCACACATTGCTGAAAAACTGCACTTGCGGTTGCAGATTTTGCTGTGGTTTTTAAACCAAAGCCGAGAGTGTCTTCAGAAGAAATGGGAATAGATAAAAAGTACTTCTACTTCTCCCTTTATGCTAAATCCATTTTGCTGCATTTTCGAACCAGAGTCTTGAGTGGATTTAGCAGAAGGGAGAAGTAGAAGAGTTTCTTTTATATTTACTATTACCATCTGTAAGCCCATCTTGACATTGTCTTAAAAAAAAAAACAGCAAAATTTTCACCAAAAAAGCCGCCGTTTTGCAGCGTGACCTCATGCACAACACAGAGTGTCAAGGCTAATGGGGTGTAAGTGTTATAGCAGAAGTCTCTAAGATGATATGCTGTTATGTTGGGTGCCAATATCACAGACCAGGATAGGACCTGCACTATAGTCATCAGAACAAACATTGGATGGTGCACTCGCTCATGTGCATGAAGCCTTGTGACAGCCTCGGATTGCTCCAGTGTAGAGAGATGTAGTCAGAGAAATATAGAGCGCTATCAGGCAGTGCAAGTGTCTTATTCTCGCCTCTCTGGGGAAGTCCATTTGGCCCCCAAACTTTGCGAATGCAAAAATCGGTCTTCCCTGTAATAAAAACTGCAATAGTCACCAAAGATATAGCTTGTATCCACTTGTATTTATTATAAATGATCCAGCCACAGTAAGGGTCCATTCACACGGAGTAAAGTGGCGCTGATTCTGGCACGATAATTCATGTAAGAATCAGCGCGGAAAAAAAGACTCCCATTGACTTCATTGGATTCCGTTTTCTGCGCGGAACACGTTGAAGTCAATGGGAGTCTTTTTTTCAGCGCTGATTCTTACGTGAGTTATCGTGCCAGAATCAGCGCCACTTTACTCCGTGTGAACGGACCCGTATAACCGCACTATAAAATATAAACTACTCGGCATGTTTCTGCAAGACTAACCTCCCTTCCTCAGAAACATAAATGACTTCTAGTTCTGTGGTGGTTCTATACATAACATCTCCATGATGTTCCCCCTACATGCCACTTCAGCTAGGGATGAAATTGGCACATCATGTCCAGTCCTTCTGTAGAATTGCATGCTTTCCAAGGACTAGAAGGGACATCGATCAGAACTTACACTTAGGGTTAATATTACGGCAGTACTTCAGCTCTGACAATGGGACGTGTGTTAGCACCCTGGAAGGTTTCCTAATGATATAATCTTATTTAGGTTTCATCCTGTCATCTACTTATTTACCATTACACACCAGGTGAATTCTCTCTTTAGTAGGTACAGTAATATAAATAGTGGCCTATCAGAGAAATCACGTTGACCATTTTTCTTATCGATAACTCCATTGCTGTGCGTGAGTCTTGAGATATGTGACATCTTATGTTTGTGCAGGTACCGGTTCCAGTTTTGGTGCCCAGCGATTTGGAAAAAATTAAAGAACTTAATGGAGAGCTTTTCTCTGAAGATTTAAAGTTAAAGGTAGAAGAAGACTTAAAGGCGGAACCTGTTAAAGAGGAAGAAAACGATGATTCCTTATTACTGATAGAAGATACTCAGGAGGACAAGAAGATTAAGGATGAACACAAACTGGACTGTGAAGAGTTAAAGGAAGAAGACTGGCAAGACGAAATTAAAGATGAAGATGAAGAAGAACTGGAAAAAGAATCATTAAAAGAAGAAGCAAAGGAAGAGGAAGAAGAAGAACAAGAAGAAGAAGTGAAAGAGGAGGCCAGTAAAGAGGATTTCCTATTAAATGACAGTCCATTACAGTCTGAGGAATCTGAGGTGCTGGAAACAGTGATTACTGAAGATAGAATCATGTCTGACCCAGGTAGGATATAATGGCTCACTGTTTATGCCTTTGGCGTGTTTTTTTTTTTTTTTTCTTTAATTCTGATCTATACTTTTATTTTATTTTTCTTTGTTTCAGAAGAAGAAGAAGATAGCTTAACTAAAGAGGAATCTCCAAACTGTACTGCAGAGTCTCCAGCGGACCTGTTAGATTTGCCATATGAGCCTGAACTCGATATAGAAATTGACTTCCCAAGGGGTAAGGCTGAGTTTAGATTTCATGTATGTATTACCGTATATACTCGAGTATAAGCCGACCCAAATATAAGCCGAGGCCCCTAATTTTACCCCAAAAAACTGGAAAAACTTATTGACTAGAGTATAAACCGAGGGGGGGGGGAATGCAGCAGCTACTGGAAAATTTCAAAAATTAAAATGGTCGGAGTTTTTGGGTGCAGTAGATGCTGGGAAAGGTGAGGGGGTGTTTTGGTTGTCTGTCTGCCCCTTCCCTGAGCTTGAGGACTGGTTTTTTTTCCCCCTAATTGGAGCTCAGTCTGGCTGAATATAGGGCATCTGCAGTGCTCCTATTAACCACTTCCTGACGGAACAGGAGCACTGCAGATCCCCTATATTCAGTAGACCGGGCACTGTCAGACACAGGGATACCTAATGTGTTTTTGTTTCACAGTCATTTTCTACTTTTATATGTATTCTAGGGAAAGGAGGGATTTACAACTTTTATTTATTTATTTTATATTTATTTTTTTAAAGCTTTTTTATTTTTTTCACTATTTTATGGGAGATTCTGTACATTACTATTGCGGCTGGTCATAGACACCCCCCCCCCCCCCAAAAAAAAAAAAAAAAAAAAAAAAGTCGGCTTATACTGAAGTATATACGGCAGTTCAGGAAGTATCTTCTTACATTTCCAACTATCATCTCACACAGTTTCACCAGCTACAGCTTGTAATAATTTCCCAGCATCATTGTCTGCAAAGCCATCTGAAATGTCATGTTTTTTTTTGCGATTGTGTATTGAGATCATGTTTTTATTTTGGCAGAGGTGTGCAGGTCATTGTTTGTATTGTTCTGGCATGGTTTAACATGAACACAGGCCACATTAGTGATCTCTAACTATATAACTTGTTTGCAGCCGCCGAGGAATTTGATACAGAAAACGAGTTTTTCTTGCCCCCTGTATTCGATGAAGAGTATGAGGAGCAGCCCAAACCTAAACCATTGAAAAAGGTACGTTCAGTTAAAGGGGATTTCCACCGGGCAAAAGTAATGTTTTATAAAAGGTCTGCTAGGGTTATTAATGGGTTAGTAAGTGCACCCATATAACTCATATAACTTTAGCAGTGTTTTGAGTGATTTCTGGGATCCTCTGGGAAGGCCTAGCATCTTCTGCATTTGTTTATGGGTGAAAGTTTCCCCATTGGTGGTCGTATCCACTGGCAACCGATCAAGATAACAGACTGTCACCACTAAGAAAGTTAGAGAAAATCTTTAAAACTCTGCAGATTTTTTAATTACTTATATTTGCAAACATGTTTAACTTTTAATTATCTACAGATTTAAAAATATTATGTAGATGGGAATACCCTTTTAACTCCCATAGAGGTGAATGAGAAGTACAGAAAAAGTATAGCACTGCTTATGTACAATGATTCCATAACGCCATAGTTTATGGAAACAGAATAGCGAAATGCACTTCGCTGCTTCAGTTTATGTCTATTGGAGTTATGGAAATGGTGTAAAGCAATGTCACTTAGCTGTTTGCATATAAGCTCCATCCCTGTGATCTAGCTTGTGGCCGACAATTCATAGAAATAGCCTAAAGCTGCACTTTACAAAACAAAAACTGAGAGTTATGTTCACCTCTGCGCTAGAATCTCCATTGGAGACTTCGTCACGTTCTCCGCCTTGAGACTGACTGAGGAAAAAGTCTCGCCCAGAGTACTTTCTCCTTCGCTGGTTTCACTTTTAAAACAATAGACCCCTTTATAGACAGTGGAGACTGTCGGACTCCATGTGATACTGCTATTTTAGTGGTCCGCCTAGCCATTGTTACGGAGAGGTGATGTCAGTGTGAACATAATGTGATTACTTTAATATTGTTTTCCAGTGTGATGCAGGTTTTCCGGTACATTTTTGCCAGTTTATTTGTAATAATATATGAATATACACTTTCTATTAAAGGGAGCTAAGAGGAAAGCAGTCTGCGACCAGTCATCTAGTGAAAGCCCTGAATCTTTGTTCCCATTGAAGTATTCCTATGGCCTTAATGCTTGGAGGCACTGGGTAAAAGGACGAATAGCTGCGGATGAGCTCACAGAATGTAAGTGTCCCTAATACTTCTGCCCTTCTATGAAAATGGTCTTAGGCTTGCTTTTTAAATCTAACACTTATATTTAGGTAGTGAAGAAAAATTGTTTTTTGTTTTTTTTTTGGAAAAAAATCTATTATGGGGTCCACTGAGTTTCTACCCGAAGAATGCAGAGAGATAAATCCTGCTTGCAGAACTTTTCTCTCCACAATTTTCGAGCAGATTGGGGATGGAATCCCTGAACGGAAAGCGAGCGCTGACCAAAACCCAGCCTGACACTAACAAATCCATCAAAAATCCCTTTAATTTCAATGGGATCTGATTTGTTGTCCATTAGGCTTCGTTTTCACCAAATCTGTCTCAGGTCCGTTCTTTTGGCAGACGTAATAATGCAGGACTTTGACGGATGTCATGTCCTCCATTATACTGTCCATTATTTGGTTTTGTTTCTGCACATGCTCAGAAAGAACAAAAAAATAAAGTGTAAAAATGGACCCTGATGTTAATGTGTAAGTTTTTTTTAATCTGATCTAATTTAATGCCCTTATCTTATGACCATTTCATCTTGAGATAGATATGTTTATATCCCAGGCATGTAAATTCACTTACTGTTCATCTCCCAATCTCATCGGCTGAAGTTTGTTCCAAGTCTCAAACACTTTTAGTGAAATAAATCCTGTTGTTGGTTCTGATCTTCTTCTTTCCATCTAATTTCAGATTGTGCTGCCTTGTGTGTTGTTTTATTATTAAAATCCCCTTCCCTCCTGATCCTATTTATACCTTTCATATAGTGTCTATAGTAGGAAAACCACTTCATTGATGCCATTCCCTTCACAGCTGTCCTTTTTCTCTTTCAGATAAATCTGTGAGGTTAAAAGAAGATCTTCTGTTGCTCCCCCCAGATGTGCTCAGTTATTTTCTGTCCTGCTTTATTAAGGAGGTGCGAAGACCAAATGGAGATCGCTATGCACCAGACAGCACGTATTATCTGTGTCTCGGCATCCAGGAGGTCAGTAGTTCAACCATACAAGGATATCTCAACATAATTGTAAACTGAGGTTTTAGTCTCGCTCTTAAAGGGTATCTGAGATTTCATTGACTTGTTGGGCAACCTGTACTGACTGTATAAATCTTCCTACATGGGGGCAACACGGTGGCTCAGTGGTTGGCACTGAAGTTCTGGGTTCGGATCCCGCCAGGAACAACATCTGCAAGGAGTTTGTATGTTCTCCCTGTGTTTGTGTGGATTTCCTCCCATTCTACAAAGACATACTGATAGGAAAAAAAAAAATGTACATGGTGATCCCTGTATGGGGCTCACAATCTACGTAAAAATAAAAAAAGCAAAAAACTTCATACACGATGCTCCCTCCTAATCCTATTGTGAACAGTACACATGTAGGCTGTCAGCAGATGTATCAAGAAAGTATATGGCCAGCCTAAAGTTTCTTATAAGGTCACCAACTTTACAAGTTCTGGTTAGGTTAATGAATGTTGTTGTTGCGTTGGCTATACTCTGGTAAGGGCGAGTTCACATCTGCGCCCGTTGTCCGGTTTAGCCAATCCGGCGGGTTTCCACCTTCTGCCCCGAGAAACGGGCCGGAAACCCGGTGGTCAGTTTTCACTTGAATAGGTTTGCAAAGTGACCGCCCGTGAGCATCTTCTGCCTCTCCGTGGAGAAACTGTTGTTTTGGTTTTTTTACCGGACACAAAGTCCTGCATGTCTGACTTTGTGTCCGATTAAAAAAAAAACTATTTCGCCGTGGAGAGGTACAAGACACTCACGGGCGGTCTCTTTTGAAACCCATTGAAATGAATGGGCTTGAAAACTGACCGCTGTGTTTCCGTCTCCTGTCCAGTTTCTCGGGCAGAAGACGGAAACTGTCAGGATTGCCCAAAGTGGGCGCAGGTGTGAACCCGCTCTGAGTGGACTGAGGATTTAACACGTTGTTTTTTTCTTAGTTTTTGTCTACCAACCAGAAGACAGAAAACATATTTCATGATCAGGAGTATAAGACGTTTGGACAGACGCTAAATAATATTCTTAGAAGTTGGCAACCCAGTATTCTACCAGATGGTAAGCAGTAAAGCAAGTACAATATACATATGCTAATCTGTATTGTCAACTAACACTATTTAATTACCCATTGACTATATGTATTGAATACATAGCTGTATATGGCAGAATATTTGCTGTAATAACATAAGACGTTGCACACATTTCTCTATAAATTCAATGTGTGGCTATTTTGTCGGCTTCGCTGTTTCATTTTTCTTTTACAAGTCATTTACCATTCTACGATAGCCTAAGTGTAGCCTTAGGAATGATTTTAACTTGATTTTTTATTTTTTATTTCTAGGTTCAATTTTTTCACGCGTTGAAGAGCATTATTTGTGGCAGGCGAATCAGCTTGGAACCCAGTCTTCAACGTCCCTGCTTTTTACGCTATTCTACTTTAATACCAAGTATTTTAATTTGCGGACAGTAGATCAGCACTTAAGACTTTCTTTTGGTAGCGTCTTAAAACAGTGGAAAAGGAATCCCCTTACACAAGAGAAAAGGGCTTGTCTTCAATACCAGGAATCATCATTGTTTGAGAGTGACAGCGAAGGTAAGCAAGTTAAGTTTTATTCAGACAACATGGCGCCGATCAAACTAAGGCCATTTTCTCACAGCAGTAGTCATTGAATTTTAACAATGTATGGATGGAAGTCTGTCACCAGGGTGAAGCACGTTGGGCCCCATGAACAGTTTTCAGCAGAGTGCACTCGAGGACGCCCAAGTCTGAGTGTATTCCATGATGCATTCACATGTATGGGGACTTTCCGATCCATTCTGTTCCAATGACATGGATGATTATAGAGCAGGTCCTATCCTACTCCTCGTCATCAGAACAGATCGGACACCCCCGTAGATGTGAATGCATCATGGAATGTACCTGGACGATACTCCGCTGCAAACCCCCCACATCACATGCACAAAGCCTTAAACCAGCAAAAGAGTTAGGCTGGGTTCGCACTAGCATTGGTGTCCAACAGCTAGTGTCCGATGCTGATGTCCGCGCAAGATTTTAGCATCGGACACTAGCTGTACATGTAGGATTTAGCTGTCCGCTTGAAAAATCAGACGTCTTTGTAAACGGGCACTTAAGGACACTACATAATATCCCATTTAAAATAATGCAAATTGTAAACGGACACAGCTAGTGTCCGATGCTAAAATCTTGCGCGGACATTAGCATCGGACACCGACGCTAGTGTGAACCCTGCTTTAGATAGATAGGGTTCACACTACTGTTGGTTTCCGCTCAGAAGGTGTCCGTTTAAAAAAAAAAAAAAAAAAAAAAAAAAAAAAAAACCACAAAAAACTGACACCTATCATAACGGACACATACGGACAAGTAACTGATGGCTATCAATTACTGTCCGTTATATGTCCATTGCCCATAGACCTCAATGTTAAAAAAAAAAAACAAACAAAAAAACAAAAAAAAAACCTGACACCTACTGTCTGTTTTTTCAACAGCTTTTTTATGCCATTTCTTAAGCCATGTCTATGATTGAATCCTAAATCAAAGAAAAAATAATGCGGAAACTCATCACGTTTTTTTTTCAGCAGTGCTTTTCATAGAAAGTCTGCAGAGTTTTCCTCTGTGGACTTGGTCACGATTATACCTATATGGACAACACCTGGGTATAATTGTCCTGCTGCGATTGATTGTAGAAAGAAAAAAAATTGATTCATTCCCCCCCCCCCCCCCCCCCCCCCCCCTCAGTCTATTGCTCGATATTCATCCATGTAGTTTAATCCTAAACTGTCTGGATGTTACTTAAAATTCTTCTTGTGCAGATGATTCAGTAAGTTATGCCTCTCTTGTAGATAAAGTTACACCTGGGAAAAGGAAACATGAGGATGACGACACAATATTGGAACAGATTGAAAATACAGCTGACCCTTCGCGTTGCCCTGTGAAAATTTTTGAATATTATCTATCTAAAAGGTAATTTTAGAAGTTTTGTACAATTGTCTGATTTTATAAATGCCACGCAGTAGGTCATCTGTCAGGGTTCAACACCCAGAGCCACGCACAGATCAGATGTTACAGCAATCTCCAGGTGCAGGAGCTCCTAGTGGGAAGGTAGCGCAGGCAAGTAATAGGCGTGGTCCTGCAGCTCTGTCCACTGCATAACTGTTCCTCCAGGGTATTGTAGTTCCCCTACTATTACTTGACTAGGAGTGTTGCTCTGTGCACTGCCTGTCCTTTAGCAGCTTCCAGTGCCTGGATGCTTCAATTCATGGTCCGGGTGTCAAACCCTGACATTGCATACTGAGGAACTATCCTGTGGCTAGGTCATAAGTAGATAAAATTTAGTTTGGGGCCAGAAAAATACACTTGGGATGAGGCCCCACATTATAGAAATGCAGCTTTTTTTTTTTTGTTGCAGATTTTGCTGCCATTTTTTGAGCCTAAGCAAGAATGGCTACAGAAATAATAAGAAATATATAGGAAGCTTCATATACTTCTACCTTCTGTTCTATCTACTCCAGACCTTGGCTAAAAAAAAATAAAAAATGCAGCAAGAAAAGCTGTGTTTCTGCAACATGGGCCCTTAACCTTAAAGAGGACCTTTCTTGTCCTTTAGTGGTTTATATAGCGCCGGAAAGCGGACAGTGCACTGAATTCAGCACGGTGTCAGCTTTACCAATGTTTGCCTTTGTGTCGAATATAAATAGCTCTTCTCACTGTGGAGAGATATCTGTGCTCAATCTGACAGCACCAGGGCGCACATCAGTAAATCTGACCATACATGTCAGCTTTCTAGCGGTATATAATATTGTGGGTACTAGAGATGAGCGAGCACTATTCAAAATGGCCGTTTCGAATAGCACGCACCCATAAGAATGAATGGATGCGGCCGGCACGCAGACTTTGCCGGCGACCGGTTGCTTAACCACCTGCATGCCGGCTGTGTCCATTCATTCCTATGGGTGCGTGCTATTCGAAACGGGAGTTTGGAATAGTACTCGCTCATCTCTAGTGGGTACCAAAGGACGTGAAAGGCTCCTCTATTAAAAGAATTTCCTAATTTAGGGCATGTATGGCCGCCATATGCCATAGATTTTTGATAGCTATAGTCTCCACTCCAATCTCAAATGTGGGATAAACCTTCAGAACAGATCAGATCAATGGACTCACAGCTGTATAGTGAAAGTGACCTTGTATTTAGTAAAATATCTGTTTGTTTCTTCCCTTTTTGCAGCCCACAGAATCTCAACCAGAGAATGGACGTGTTTTATTTGACTCCTGAAAGCCTTTCTCCAGATTCCTCTCTGTGGTTCACGTCAACTCCCCTGGATCGCAACACTTTGGAAAACATGCTAATACGGGTTTTACTAGTAAAGGATATTTATGACAAAAACAGTTATGAACTGGATGAAGACACAGACTAAATCTTGCTGATAAGCCGTGACCAGAATGAAAGTCATGTTCTAGATAGACAAGCTGCTGGCGTGAATAACAGAACGAAGAGTAAAAACATTTCACGTTTACTCCACCTGTATTTTATGAGTTTTGTAGCGGTGTACCCGGCCAGGGTATGACCATGTAAATATTTGTGTGACATTTTGCCATTTTCCTTGTAGTGAATTTTAGGAACCATAAAACACAACACATACGACTCATATGTTTGTTTTTTTTTATTATTATTTATTTGAATTAGGGAAGTTTGTAACTTTTTACATGAGATCTGAATGAGAATGTGCCATGTGTATTTGCTTTCTCTCCATATTGCACAATTCTGCTGATGAAAAGCTTTCTGTAAAAAGAAGGTTTTTAATCCGGATTCTTTACTTCACTAGTTCCGTCTCCGCTAGAATTAACAAGATTTAGGTTTCTCAAAATTTTAAATTGAACTGTAAAGTAATAGGAATTGTTTTTATTTTGCGTTTGGGGATAATAGAGCAAATCCTATTGGCTGATGTAGAAAAACAAATCCTTGTCTGTACCAAAAATTAGACAATTTTGAAAATGTCAATATTTGTGTACTGTAACGTGAACATTTGGTTCATTTTGATTAATTCCCCCCCCCCCTTTTTTTTTTCTTTTTTTTAATTTTATTTTAGCCCCCCCCTCCGAATTAAAATATTACCATGGATTTTCTTTTTGTGATTCTTATATTGCCACATAAATAAAATTACTGTCTACGTTTGAGTAGCTTAAAAAGTTAGAATCTTCTCTGGGGGAGAAGTTTTATTTTTTGTTTTTCTTTTTAAGTTAGTTTTGTTTGTTTTTTTATTATTTTTATTTAGTACAAATGTGTCCTAAAGCATTAAAGTGACCTTCTGGAAATTTCTCCCTTTTTTTTCCCCCCTGCCATGACTGGTAAAACAAAACCATTTGTGGGGTTGAGTATGGATTTGTTAAGATACTGTAATGTCGTAAACCCCCTTGGTTTAAGAAAGGTTATTCTTCTCCTACCTTTAAATGTCTTCTCCACGCCGCCGTTCGATAGATATTTAAAGGGATCCTATCATTAAAATCACATTTTTTTTGTGATCACACGTAGGAATAGCCTTAAGAAAGGCTATTCTTCTCCTACCTTTAGATGTCTTCTCTGCTCCGCCATTTGGTAGAAATCCTGGTTTCCATCTTTATACAAATGAGTTCTCTCGCAGCACTGGGGGCGTCCCCAATGCTGCCAGAGAACTCTCCAGCACCGCCTCCATCTTCTTCAGGAACGGCCTCTTCATGCGTCTTCTTCCGGAGCTGGGTTCAAGCTTCTAGGCCTTCGGCAGAGCAGACTGCGCATGCCCGCGGCCACAAGAAAAATGGCCGCTTACACAGTAAGCTGGTGTAAGCGACCACTTTCTTGTGGCCGCTTACACAGTAAGCTGATGTAAGTGGCCATTTTCTTGTGGCCTGTGGGCGGACCCCAGTGCTGTTTGAGCGCTGGGGGCCGCCCCCAGTGCTGCAAGATAACTCATTTGCGTACAGAGAAAAACCAGGATTTCTACCGAATGGCGGCGCAGAGAAGACATCTAAAGGTAGGAGAAGAATAGCCTTTCTTAAGGCTATTCCTACGTGTGATCAAGAAAAAATGTGATTTTAATGATAGGATCCCTTTAAGTTTTGGATTGACCGTTTCTGAAATCTAAGGTGCAGGCTGTGTTGTCTTATGCTGTTTCAATTCCTTCTAAGAGCTGAAGGTGCGAATGTCTGACCGGTTTGGCCATTTGTTTTAGAATCCTTTTGTAGCGGCGATTGCATGTTACTTTTATCCAGCATTAGGAGCTTCTTACCATAACTGGCAATGAAGTTAAAATTGACTTCGTGGAAGTAGATGGAAACTGATATGGCCGTTAATGCTAAGTCCACAATAGTGTCAGTTGTCCGTCGGAGTAACAGAACAATGTACACACGGACTGTTAAAATAGCAGTTACATACGGAGCCCGACAGACCCTAATAGCTATAATAGGGTCCATCTGTTGTGTTGCTTTCAAACTGAAACAAAAGCTGCACATGCAGGATGTATTTGCATCTTGGAAAACAGATTTGCATATTTCTCCCATAATCCCCCAGTAGAGTCAAAAAGGCTTGTAAGTCTCCATACGCCTGCAAAGGTGCCCACTCCATAAGGAGTGTTGTTATCCCTTGTTACAAGGCCTAGTCTAAGCTCAGCAGAAGCAGTTTCATTTACAAGCTAGAGTTGAATTCTTCTAAACCCCTTCCCTACAGTGCCACATATTGTTAAAAAGTCAGACAAAGATGGCCACCCTGTTTCTTTACGGTGGTTTTGGCATCCGAACTAGAAAATAAAACTTGTATACCTCTCATGCAGTTATTTGTAGAGACATTCTCATCCCAATCTGTTCGCTTTATAAGGCTTCAATATACAGTGGGGCTGGTAACTGAATTATGACTTAGGCCGGATTCACACCTGCACACGGTCTCCCATTTGTGGGTTTCCATCTTCTGCCTGAGAAACTGGACAGGAGACAGAAACCCAGCAGTCAGTGTCCGCCCGTGAGAGTCTTCTGGTCTCCGTGGCAAAACCGTTTTGTTTTTTTATGTTAACCAGACACAAAGTCCTGCATATTTGACTTTGTCTGGTTAAAGAAACCGGTTTTGCTGCAGAGAGGCAGAAGACGCTCACGGGCAGACACTGACTTCTGGGTTTCCGTCTCCTGTCCAGTTTCTCGGGCAGCAGACGGAAACCTACAACGCGGAGACCGGGCGCAGGTGTGAACCCGCCCTCAGTCTGCAGGGTTTTCTAAATTGTTCCTGAAACAAACGTGTCTCGTAGTAATCCCGAAGAGACAATGAAGGATAATTTCCTGCCGATCTGCTCCATTTTCTGTTGAGAAATCGTTAAAAGGGGGAGGGGCTCAGTCTTTGTCCTGTTGCAGACAAGATGCAGATGGATGTTCCTGCTCCAGCTAGTTGTCTTACACCCGGACACAAGACAGCATAGAACAAGGTGGTCTGACATGACCGATCCCCCTAGGGTCCATTTCATATTTCTTTATACACTCTTCAACATTGAATTGCAAAACCATGAATGAAAAGTCTTGGAATTGTGGAAATCACAGGATGGATAAATATGGTAATGAGATGCAAATGATAAAACAAACACCATTTTCAAAACATCTGGAAGTACACGCATCGGCACACATTGCCTGCCATAGGGTTATGGTTGTCTGTGCAATGTTCTCTCACACTTGGGTACACATATAGTCACGATTGACTGCTCAAGGTAGTAGAAGCAACATGTGGCCTGGCCTTGTCCAAAATACCAAAAAATTATTTTAAAAATCTGATCCTGGGACGCTTTGGAGAAATTGCTGCACCACTGGTTTTATGACCATATCACTACACCTAAATCCTAGGAGTACATCTGGTGTGACTTTTCCCTTGTGAAGAGCCGGTATTGGTCATGTGATCTGCAGACCAATCTCTAGTTATCATTCCATCAAAGACAAAAGCTGAACTCATCGCTGAAGAGGATAGACCTCCATTGCTGTCTCACTGTGCACCATGATGGCTTTGAAGAGCTGTGGCCAACGGGAATCTGGCTCGTAGCTCACTGTTGTGCAAACACTTTGTGATGGTTTGCCCTGTGTCATTTTTCCCAATCAGATGATCCATCCGTGTGCAAGGACATGCAGGCTCCATCTTGGCCTAGACATATACACTCACCGGCCACTTTATTAGGTACACCATGCTAGTAACGGGTTGGACCCCCTTTTGCCTTCAGAACTGCCTCAATTCTTTGTGGCATAGATTCAACAAGGTGCTGGAAGCATTCCTCAGAGATTTTGGTCCATATTGACATGATGGCATCACACAGTTGCCGCAGATTTGTCGGCTGCACATCCATGATGCGAATCTCCCGTTCCACCACATCCCAAAGATGCTCTATTGGATTGAGATCTGGTGACTGTGGAGGCCATTGGAGTACAGTGAACTCATTGTCATGTTCAAGAAACCAGTCTGAGATGATTCCAGCTTTATGACATGGCGCATTATCCTGCTGAAAGTAGCCATCAGATGTTGGGTACATTGTGGTCATAAAGGGATGGACATGGTCAGCAACAATACTCAGGTAGGCTTTGGCATTGCAACGATGCTCAATTGGTACCAAGGGGCCCAAAGAGTGCCAAGAAAATATTCCCCACACCATGACACCACCACCACCAGCCTGAACCGTTGATACAAGGCAGGATGGATCCATGCTTTCATGTTGTTGACGCCAAATTCTGACCCTACCATCCGAATGTCGCAGCAGAAATCGAGACTCATCAGACCAGGCAACGTTTTTCCAATCTTCAATTGTCCAATTTCGATGAGCTTGTGCAAATTGTAGCCTCAGTTTCCTGTTCTTAGCTGAAAGGAGTGGCACCCGGTGTGGTCTTCTGCTGCTGTAGCCCATCTGCCTCAAAGTTCGACGTACTGTGCGTTCAGAGATGCTCTTCTGGCTACCTTGGTTGTAACGGGTGGCTATTTGAGTCACTGTTGCCTTTCTATTAGCTCGAACCAGTCTGGCCATTCTCCTCTGACCTCTGGCATCAACAACGCATTTCCGCCCACAGAACTGCCGCTCACTGGATGTTTTTTCTTTTTCGGACGATTCTCTGTAAACCCTAGAGATGGTTGTGCGTGAAAATCCCAGTAGATCAGCAGTTTCTGAAATACTCAGACCAGCCCTTCTGGCACCAACAACCATGCCACGTTCAAAGGCACTCAAATCACCTTTCTTCCCCATACTGATGCTCGGTTTGAACTGCAGGAGATTGTCTTGACCATGTCTACATGCCTAAATGCACTGAGTTGCCGCCATGTGATTGGCTGATTAGAAATTAAGTGTTAACGAGCAGTTGGATAGGTGTACCTAATAAAGTGGCCGGTGAGTGTAGTGTCCTGTTGGACTCATAAACAAAGTTCTCTCTGTTCAAGGACCCTGTCCCTCTCAATGTGTGACCACTGGCACGTTAATTTATGGAAGACATTGCACAATTATTCCACATCACTTGATGGAACTTTTGATGTTTCATGTGGCTTAGGCTTGGTTCACATCTGTGCACAGGTTTCCATTTGGGGGGGTTTGTTTGTGGACACCTAATCCACATTTTAAAAAAAAAAAAAAGCGGTTCACCTTAAGGAGACATACGGACGCCATAGACTATAATGGGGTCCATGTGGTTTCTGTTCGGTTTCCACTCGAAAGAGTGAAAAATGCAGAGAGAAAAACGCGGCTTGCAACATTTTTCACGTGGAAAGGGGAACGGACATCCCATACAGAGTGGCAAGCACAGATGTGAACAGAGTGTAAGACCCTTACTTTTAAAAAATAAAAAAATAAAAATGGCTTTTTTACCCCTCCGACATGTCACAGATTGGAGCTAGGGGCTTGAAAATGTCATTATTTGCTGTTCTTGGAGACAGCGGCAGAACTTTTCCTCCTTGGGGCTGCAGTATCAGTGTTGTGGAGTGTAGATTTCTCAATTCTAATTGTATGACGAGACTTGACCAAAAGAAGGCAGGAAAGAAGTATCCGCAGACTGTATCGCTAGTAGCAACCGGAAGAATATCGCTACATTAGCTGCATGGGTGGTAAGTATTATACGTGTGCGCAGAAATCCGCATTGCAGTAAAGGCAGTCTATGTAGTGTAACTTTAGAGCACCATTGAAGTCATCCATTTACCCTTTCATCTGTCTCCTCAAAGTTACTCATTTGTTAAAAACCTTGACAAGACGGGGCGACACGGTGGCTCAGTGGTTAGCACTGCACCCTTGCAGCTCTGGAGTCCTGGGTTTGAATCCCGCCAGGAATAACATCTGCAAGGAGTTTGTATGTTCTCCCCGTGTTTGCGCGGATTTCCTCCCATTCTACAAAGACATACTGATAGGAAAAAATGTACATTGTGATCCCTATATGGGGCTCACAATCTACATTAACAAAAAAGCCTTGACAAAACATCCTGCTTTATTTGTTAGCTGACTTATCTTCATGAATGCTCCCCCCCTCCCCCATAGTAGATGTGCAGTTATTACAATACAGTTTTCGGAGTGGAGAGGTTGGCGTGTGCACTAAAGTTTACTGTATGGATTATATTGGAACCGTCCAAGCCAAGAATTGCTTATCGTATTTTATTAATTTTTTTTTCTTACATTTTGGTCTAGGTAATGTCCAATGAATCTGGATAGTAACGTGTTATTACCCACAATACTAATCGCATTTTCTAACATTTTATTGCAATTGACATTGTTACATGTTAGTGCTTTTTCTTCTATGGTTTCAAAACTTAAGACTATGCAAAAGCAATAAAGTTATGCTTCAATGTTAATACGGCAACATACACTTTATTGGTAGGACAAGGTGCTGAAATCTGTGATCCGATTTTATAATTGTACTTTTTGGATATTGTCATCTGGGTTGTGTGATATCAGAAACTCCCTCGCTATAAATAATACCGCTCTCTCATTTGGTATTCCAGCTTTGTAGCATATAACGGTAGTATTACAGGACACAATCCATGGACAAGAGTGACTCCGTTTTTATGGGTAAAACATACCACCTTTATTATAACCAATCTAGCAACATATTTTAGGATCAATATAGCAGTAAGGTCCTGGGCAGTCCATGGCATTGGAGTAGTTTTCGTGACACTGTTTGTAAGCTAAATGTTTCCCAAAAGTTAATCGTGTAGATTTTTTAGGATTTGGACTGTATTTCCGAATCTCACAATTTGTAACTTGTAAGTTTAATGTCTTTCATCTTAATTTTTTAGTATTTATGGAGTTAATATCTCTATGTTGACTTTTGTATGCATTTGCTACTGTTCCTATTATACCTCTTCTGCCTTGGGGGAATTAAGGAGGATCTTTCACTAACGCTAACAGCTCTGAAGATCTATAAATACAGTGTTGGCCAAAAGTATTGGCACCTCTGTAATTCTGTCAGATAATACTCATTTTCTTCCAGAAAATGATTGCAATCACAAATTCTTTGGTATTATTATCTTCATTTAATTTGTCTTCAATGGAAAACCACAAAAAGAATTGTCAAGAAGCCAAATTGGATATAATTCCACACCAAACATAAAATGGAGGTGGACAAAAGTATTGGCACTGTTTGAAAAATCATGTGATGCTTCTCTAATTTGTGAAATTAACAGGACCTGTTACTTAACTGAGGCACCTAACAGGTGGTGGCAATAACTAAATCACACTTGCAGCCAGTTGAAATGGATTAAAGTTGACTCAACCTCTGTCCTGTGTGTACCACATTGAGCATGGAGAAAAGAAAGAAGACCAAAGAACTGTCTGAGGACTTGAGAAGCAAAATTGTGAGGAAGCATGAGCAATCTCAAGGCTACAAGTCCATCTCCAAAGACCTGAATGTTCCTGTGTCTACCGTGCGCAGTGTCATCAAGAAGTTTAAAGCCCATGGCACTGTGGCTAACCTCCCTAGATGTGGACGGAAAAGAAAAATTGACAAGAGATTTCAACGCAAGATTGTGCGGATGGTGGATAAAGAACCTCGACTAACATCCAAACAAGTTCAAGCTGCCCTGTAGTCCGAGGGTACAACAGTGTCACCCCGTACTATCCATCGGCGTCTGAATGAAAAGGGACTGTATGGTAGGAGACCCAGGAAGACCCCACTTCTTACCCAGAGACATAAAAAAGCCAGGCTGGAGTTTGCCAAAACTTACCTGAGAAAGCCAAAAACTTTTTGGAAGAATGTTCTCTGGTCAGATGAAACAACAGTAGAGCTTTTTAGGAAAAGGCATCAACATAGAGTTTACAGGAAAAAAAAGGCCTTCAAAGAAAAGAACACGGTCCCTACAGTCAAACATGGCGGAGGTTCCCTGATGTTTTGGGGTTGCCTTGCTGCCTCTGGCGCTGGACTGCTTGACCGTGTGCATGGCATTATGGAGTCTGAAGACTACCAACACATTGTGCAGCATAATGTAGGGCCCAGTGTGAGAAAACTGGGTCTCCCTCAGAGGTCAGGGGTCTTCCAGCAGGACAATGACCCAAAACACACCTCAAAAAGCACTAGAAAATGGTTTGAGAGAAAGCACTGGAGACTTCTAAAGTGGCAGCAATGAGTCCAGACCTGAATCCCATAGAACACCTGTGGAGAGATCTCTTGATGGCAGTTTGGAGAAGACCCCCTTCACATCTCAGGGACCTGGAGCAGTTTGCTAAAGAAGAATGGTCTAAAATTGCAGCAGAGCCTTGTAAGAAACTCATTGATGGTTACCAGGAGCAGTTGTGCGCAGTTATTGTGTCTAAAGGTTGTGCTACCAAGTATTAGGCTGAGGGTGCCAATACTTTTGTCTGGCCCATTTTTGGAGTTTTATGGAAAATGATCAATGATGTGACTTTTTTAAAATTCTCTTTTGTGTTTTTTTCATTGCAAGCAAAATAAATGAAGATATTAATACCAAAGAGTTAGTGCTTGCAATCATTTTCTGGAAGAAACTGAGTATTATCTGACAGAATTGCAGGGGTGCCAATACTTTTGGCCAACACTGTAGGTGCCCCCACCACCACCAATTCCAGCACCGTTGGAGTTTTCTCTCTAGCTCCCACCATTCCTGAGCAATCAGTATAGCTAGTTTTGGTGCCTGATGTGCTATTTAAGCTCTGTACTGTTAGGCAAGAGCAGGAAAGAGAATGTAATTCAGAGCACCAATCAGAGGCAGCCGGTGTCAGAGCACAGAATCACACCCCTTGTCTGCTCCTGCCTGATACCGCCCTCCTGACAGTACAGAGCCTAAAGAACATATCAAGCACCAAAACTAACTGTGTTGCAATCACTGGAGCAACGTCTATTAAGTTTGAGCCGGTTATTTCTTTTCTCCACAAGTGATCTGTTCCAGCTCCCAGAAGAAAGAAGCAACATGCTCATTCTTCAGGTGGATGCTGCGGCCGGTTCAGCCTCGGATGTCCGCCTGAAGCACTCCCTCCCGACTAGGCCCATTCATTTGGGCCTAATCCGGAGCGGACTGGCACTGGCATCCAGTCGCAGCTACTATTTTTTTGGTCTGGAATCTGAGGCCGCCTCCAGTTCAAATCCCGGACCAAAAAACTCCATTCGAACTCGGCCTCAGAGAGGACAATGGCAGGTGTGCTCACGCTGTGCCACCATTATGAATTTCTAAGCCACAACCATTCCTTTCACATCTCTTGGCTCTAGGATGTGTATGTTATATGGAACCTGAATTCACCTTTGAAGAGAATAGAGAACTGGTAATTGTATTCTCTGTTATTAGGTCAATCGACCTGCACGCTGCTGAGGTCCTACTACAGGATGTTGGGTGCTCATGGAGTTTCTTTCTGGTAGTTTGGTAACAAACTTTCTCACTTGTAGCCAGGGCCGACTCCAGGTTTTTTGGGGCCCCTGGGAGACAGAGGCTCAGTGGGGCCCCTTTTGGTTACTGAGTAACTTGAAACTATGCCCTATTCCTGCCACAAATAAAATGATGCAATGGAAGAATATCAGCAACATGGGCTTATTGCATCAACCAGGTTCCTGGTGTTTGTGATGGTAAACAGGTGAATGTTGGTCTGCAGTGTTAAAGGTATTAAAGTGTTATCATTTTATTACCTCTGTTTAACCCTATCCCACATCTTGACATAAATATATATCCAAGTGACAAGCTAGTAACGCACCTTGATGTTTACCTGACCGTTCCATCCTAGTAAAGGTTGTAAGCTATGCCGCGTGATCGATGTGGGATCCTGGCCGTGTGTGACATTTCTTGTTTCAATAAACTATATCTTGGCTCTGTTTAACAACTGCTGCAGCCAGTGCTGACCATGGCGGCTAAGGAGATTATGGAGTGGGGATTCCTTCATGGGGTGCCTTGCAAAGTCCTCCAGGGCTGTCATGGTTGAATGATAATGGGCCATAGCAGAGGATGACCTAACAGATTGCAGTTTAGGCTGTCAGACCATAAAGCTTTGGTATATTGATCATCGCATTGTGACGTGTACTACTGGAAGTCATAAAGATCTGGTGACTAGAGGCTGCCGGGACTGTCCGTGCGTCAGAACCCCACAGATTACATACTGAATATGTATCCTGAAGACAGGAAATCAGTATGAAAAATCCATTTGGGACCAGAAAACACATTGGATCTGACTGATTCAAGTTCAAAATCCTTACTGATCTATATTGTGAATTTCTATGAGAACAGAATGGTGTATCAAGAATAATGAAAAGATTTCTGGATTTCAGATCACCTGGAAAATCAATGTCAAAAAATGAAATCACAGATAGATTCAATGCATAAACTTCATCATGACAACACCAACAACATGTGGACATGCTCTTTATGAGATGGCAGATGGAGTCTTACAATCTCTTTCCAGACCTGGATCACACCAAGCTTTTGGACAGTCTGACACACTACTTGGACGTATGGATTCCTAATGTACCAGAGGGTTGTCAGATTGAGGTCTTGGGGAATGAGAAGGCCAGTCAATGTTGTCAAAGCCAGGGGACTCTTGTCTATCACATGGAGGTTTGTGCGACTTTCTATGCCACTTATGCAGTGCCAAACCAGTCAAGCTCGATGGTGCTGCAGTCAGCATTTGGTTAACCACAGTGTCTCCAAACGTTCATCTCTGTTACATGTGCTTAGTGGGAACCTGCATTCACCTTTGAAGAGAATGGAGACCTGCTAATTGTATTCTCTGGTATTAGGTCAATCGACCTGCACGCTGCTGAGGTCCTACTACAGGATATTGAGTTGCTTTGTGGGTTAATGCCTTAGTATGCCTTTGCCTCTAAAAAGGGGTTAATTCCTCTGCAGTGCTGAGAACTTATTACAGGCTGTGGGCGGTTCTGAGTGCTGCTTCCAATCCTCTCTCTGGTTTCTCCTGCTACTTACTATTTGAATCCGCCTTGCATGCTGTCAGATTTCTGATAAGTAATGAGCACATATTTCCAAGCATAGTTGTTCCAGGTGCAGTGAACTCAAGTCTTTTTAATGCTTGAAAGTTTGGACTTTTTGTAGGGTTTTTGGTGTGTGATACTAAGTTCTGTTTTTCCTATGCCTTTGCATAGTGTCAATATTGCTGTGTTTCTCGTTTATTTTCTCCTCCATACTTTGTGTTTCCTCATATTCACCGTTAGTCCAGCTGGACACTTGTCAGGGCTTTTTCTGTATCTTACCTCTCCTTCATAAATGTGAAACGAAACAGGTTTTCTGCTTCTCTTGTAGGACAGTTATTTCTCCGGCTGTGTTCATGCCCACTTAGGTTAGCTAGTCGGGCCCACAGATACCTCTAAAGTGCAAGGCAGGGATTAGGAGTGTCACACACAAGATATTTAAAACTGCTCATTAATTTTCTTTTTCTTTTTCTTTTGTGTTTTTCCTTCTCTTGGCTGAGAGTTTCTCAAAGTTGAAAAGCTTATTTTCAAAGCCACAAGAACATATCGTATATGGGTACAGCGCCTTAAGAAGCAGTGGCAGGGTAGCAAACACAGCAGCTGTTATGGGGCCCCACACCTGTGTCCAGTGTTTTTCACTGTTGTTGCCTTAAAGGGGTTGGCCACTTTCAGACCAGTATTGATAAACAAATGTACAATAAAAAGATATACAATGTTGCAATATACTTTCTGTATCTATTCCTCACGGTTTTCTAGATCTCTGCTTGCTGTCATTCATTCTGTTACTTCTAGAGGATAAAACGTTGACCATGGTCATGTGATTTACGGTCCATTATCAAGTGATGTACACAGATGCCGCTTGTTACAGTCACAGCGCAGTAATCAGATATCTGCCTGGTAATCAGATGTTCACCTGTGTGTACATCACATGACCATGGACTGTAAATCACATGACCATGGACTGCAAATCACATGACCATGGTCAGAGTTTTATCCTCTAGAAGTAACAGAATGAATGACAGCAAGCAGAGATCTAGGAAACCGTGAGGAATTGATACAGAAAGAATATTGGAAAATTGTATATTTTTTTATTGTACATTTGTTTGTAAATATTGGTCTAAAAATTTCAATTTTCACTTTGTACATTAATTTTTGGGAAGCATTTTTGGGCTCAAAATGATAATACCCCTTGATTCATTCCTTAACGGGTGCAGTTTCTAAGATGGGGTCACTTTTGAGGGATTTCCATTGTATTGGTACTTTAGGGGCTCTGCAAATGCGATATGGCACCAGAAAACTGCCCTCAAAAGCCAAATAGCTCTCTTTCCATTCTGAGCCCCGCCATGTACCCATACAGAAGATTAAGGTCACATATGGGGTATTGCCATGTTCAGGAGAAATTGTGTAACAAACTGTGGGGGGCTTTTAATTCCTTAACTACTTGCAAAAATTAAAAATATGGCGCTAAATGGACGATTTATTGGAGAAAAAAAAGTAATTTTTCATTTTTACGTCCCAGTGTTAATAAAATCTGTGAAACAGCTGTGAGGTCAAAATGCTCACTCTACCCCTAGATAAATTCTATGAGGGGTGTAGTTTCCAAAATGGGGTCACTTTTAGGGGGTTTCCATGGTATTGGTACTCTAGGGGCTCTGCAAATGATACATGGCATCTGAAAATTATTCCAGCAAAATCTGCCCTTTAAAAGCCAAATAGCGCTCTTTCCATTCTGAGCCCCACCATGTTCCCATACAGCAGATTATGGCCACATATGGGGTATTGCCGTGTTCAGGAGAAATTGTTTAACAGACTGTGGGGGGCTTTTTATCCTTTAACCCCTTGTGAAAATGAAAACTTTGGGGATAAAGTGACATTTTAGTCATTTTTCATGTACACATCCCAATGTTAGTAAAATCTGTGAAACAGCTGTAGGGTCAAAAAGGTCACTATACCCCTTGATGAATTCTGTGAGGGGTGTAGTTTTTAAAATGGGGTCACTTTTATGAGATTTCCATTGTTTTGGTACTCTAGGGGCTCTGCAAATGAGACATGGTGCCTGAAAATTATTCCAGCAAAATCTGCTGTTCAAACACCCAGTGTCGCTCCTTCCCTTCCATGCGCTGCCGTGTGCCCTAAAATCAGTTTACACCCACATGTGGGGTATTTCTGTGCATGGGAGAAATTGCATGATAAACTGTCAGATGCATTTTCTCCTTTAACCCTTTGTGATTGTGTTAATTTTAGGTCTAAATGAATGTATTAGTGAAAAAAAAAAAAATGAAATTTCTAAATTTCACCTCCATATTATTTTTATTCATATGAAATGCTTAAAGGGTTAACAAACATCCCAAATGTTGTTTTGAATGATTTGAGGGGTGCAGTTTTGAAAATGGGGTGATTTATGAGGGTTTCTATTATAGAGGCCTTTATAATTCCTTTCAGAACTGAAGTCGTCCCTAAAAAATTAGTTTGGGGAATTTTCTTGTAAAACTGGAAAATCGCTGTTACACTTGTAAGCCTTGTAACGTCCTAAATAAATTAAAAGACAATCAAAAGATGATGCCGATATAAAGCAGAGATATGGGAGATAATATTTATTCATGTATTTGGGTGGTATGAATTTCACATTTTGAAAACTGCAATTGTTTTCCAAATTTCCATCAAATTTCCTATTTTTTTTATAAATAAATACAAAAATATTGATTAGTGTTTTCCACTAACATGAAGTATAATGTGTTACGAGAAAACAATCTCAAAATCACTTGTGTAACTTAAAGCGTCCCAAAGTTATTGCCATTTAAAGTGACATGTCAGATTTGAAAAAAGAGGCCTGGTCCTTAACGCACTTTTGGGCTGTGTCCTTAAGGGGTTAAGGTTGCTATACCAACATATGAAGCAATCGGGGCTCTGAGTTGGCGTAACAATCAGCAGCTGAGGACGGGGCTTTAAAATCTCCTCTCAACTCCACAGATGCCCACTATAGGTTAAAGCTTGCTAGTGACGCTCCTGTGTTCTGAACATAACAGTTTGTTTGCTTTACTTCTGATCTTGGCTTGTTTACTGGATTTCCATTTGCTTACTGATGACATTCGTGGCACCCACCGGGAATTGACCTTTGACATCATCAAAACATGATAAATGATAGTAGAAACCTTTTTATTAAGTTAATAAACTAAAAGAAAAAAACATTCATTTGGTTCTTAAACACTTAGGTTACCAAAGGGTTAACAAAGCAACAACGCTTATATGGCTAAATGTGTAAGGAATGAATGCGCAGTTTGAAGTTTTACCACTAGGTGGTGCATTTTCAGTTTCTGGACTCAATGCTTCTTTAAGGCCGTGTACAATAAAGAAATGAATGTGCCAATAAAAAAAAAACCCCTTGAGTAATCCTTTATGGAGAGGCAGCGAACTCCTTGGTTTTCCATATGACACCATTCTTTACTGGGTAAAAACAGATAACTCATTAAAGGTAATCTATTATTATATGTGTGTGGATAAGCTAATGTCATGGGCAAACCTTATTACGTAAAGGGAAGCTATCACCATGATACCACCCTGCGAACTATGAACTCACATTTAAGCGCCAGGTAACAGGACGCAGCAAAAAAAGCACTGCAGGAAAAAAATACAGCGACAACGGACTTTCTGCTTCCATTACAGTATACCTATAGGGAAAATGCCTGTATTTCTGCACGTATAATTGACATGGTGCCAATTTCAATGTTTTTGGAAATCATAGCGTGTCCGCTGTGTGTATCTTCCCACAATGTGTGGATGGGATTTGCTGGAAACACCACCGCGGTGTTTATGTCACGTGGGGCTCTGGCCTTAAACTTTCACAATATCACTTGCAAATACCCGCCTCACACCTGCGCCCGGTCTCCACTTTCTGGGTTTCCGTCTCCTGCCCGAGAAGCTGGACAGGAGAAGGAAACCTGGCACAAAGTCCTGCATGTCTGACTTTGTGTCCGGTTAAAAAAAAACAAAACGTTTTTTGCCGCGGAGAGGCAGAAAACGCTCACAGGCAGACACTTTGCAAACCCATTCAAGTGAATGGGTTTGAAAACTGACTGCCGGATTCCGTCTCCTGTCCAGTTTCTTGGACAGAAGATGGAAACCTGCAAAGTGGAGACCAAGCATAGGTGTGAACCCGCCTTATGCTGATGAAGTATTCAGGAACCCTGCGCTACCATTAAGAAGTTGCATTACAATGATCAGATTGCAAGGCTTACTGTACAGGAATAAAAGTAATATCGGGTATAATAATACGTTCATTGCAATCTTTGTCTCTTCTTCTGTCCTTACATTGTTGTTCAGAGGTGCGGAGGGGGTTTAGGATGACAGAACAAAAGGACAAAGATCTATTCACTTAGGATCAATAAATATTGGTACACTCCATAAGACATGATACAGGGCTGAATCCTTTGCATGCTCTGCACTTGCTCGGGGCTGCTGACAAGAGGCGGCCTATGTACTATTGTTCTATGTGTCTGAGACAGTCATGTGACTTTGTTTCCAGTCACTACCTTGACAATGACTGCAGCCCTATAATTGACACGCTATACAATGAAAGGTTGATGTAACCACATTTTTGCTACTAGAGTGAAAAGTCAGGAATCCCGCTCAAAGGAGATAGACAACATAAACTGAATCAAGGGACAATGCCACCTATCTATCTAGATACCAAAGAACTTTATGTAATATTTTTTTGCCATTTTTAAATACTTTATAGGATCTAACAATATTGTCTATGAACGGAGTTTTCGCTGCTCACAGCTCAGTATGGGGAGTTTAGTAGGTAAAATGGTTAACCCACAAATTAATAAAGAAAACCTTATATAGGACCTTGACCTGCCAATATTTTCTGACCACGCACCTTTGACAGTTCTATATCACAGTCAAAGATAAATTGTACCCCAAATCCTCTAAAGATGGTGTCTAGACTCTCCTGCGTATACTCTGACTCTTGTTTCAAAAACCGTGGTGGAATTGGAACTATGACGCACATATGTGGCGCAAAACACATTGGCGGTACCTGTATGTCCTTGCAGTTTTAAGAACAGGGTTGCAAGCTGTAACTACAGCCGGAGCTTCTATAGAGAAGGCAGCAATATTTTATTACTGTCCCTGCCTTTCTGATCGCTGTATACACAGAGCTCAATGAGCGCTATGGAGGCTGCCATGATGTGGCTCCCCTCTGCCCTGGTGATCATGTGATCCGCCGGGGATTAGAGACTGTTAGAGCTGCTCGGTCTAACCCAGGTCAGCTCTGTAGTTATGGGCAGGAGGCTGTATTCCTCCTATAACTGGGGCAAATATTACTGAGAAAATCAAACCCCCCCCCAAACAATAATTGGTAAAATTCCCCCAAAGGTCAAAGATCAAAGGTTATGAGGACACAATGTAAAAAGAAGCAGAGTGGATGCATAACTACTATGTCTTCTCCAAAAGTTGCAGCATAAGATAATCCTTTAATAGTCCCACAGTGGGGAAATTTCAGCATGTTACAGCAGCATAGTAATACAGATAAAGGATAATACACAGTAATATATTACAGATGTAGACATGTAAGCTGAGAAGAGAAGATATACTAGGAGCCCATAGCAGCTAAGGAAAAACGGAAGAGAAAGAGGAAGACTTCATGGTCATCGTCATAATCATTAGTTCTCTGTGCGGAGTGATCTTCGCTTGGTCTGATGTAGATTATACAGCCTGGTCGCGGTTGGAAGGAAGGACTTGCGATAGCTCCTTCTCACACTTGGGGTGAAGCAGGCGGTCACTTACAGTGCTGCCAAGTCCCATCAAGGTCTCATACATGGGGTGGGATTTGTTCTCCCGCATGGAGGTCACCACAGACAGTATCCTTCTGTCACCCACCACCTGTACTGTGTACAGGGGGCTCCCCAGGACAGAGTTGGCCCTCCTGATCAGCCTGTCAAGTCTATTTCTGTCCATGCCGATCCAAATCTCCTCCCTCGCCTGCCCACCTTAGCTTTTGGAAGTCCTGGCAGTCCCATAGAAGTGAATGGAGGTCACACAAGTGCACTGGCGCTCCATTCACAAAGAAGCTTTGTGAATGAAGAACTTTTGGTTCTTCGTTCTCCTGATCGCTGGGGGACCTGGTGATTGGACCCCTAGTGATCCGAAATTTATGCCCTATGCTCTGAATAGGAGACAACTGTCCTTAATGGCACAACCCCCTACAAATAAACAAGTAAGTGCTGAGCGGTAGGCAATGTTACTGGGGGCACTGTGTAACTGGCATTACTATAGGTTGGCAATGTTGTGGGGCACAGTGTGTGGCTGGCACTGCTATTCTATAGGGTAGTGACATATGAGACATTTGTAGTATATCTATGAGGTCAGCACATGGTTGAGGAGTATCTTGTACATCCTTACGTCACTGCAGTCGATAGTACTTCAGCTGCTTCTACCACTCCCATGAACTATCATGGAGATGGCTCTGTTCATCTATGGACACCATTAGAGATGATCGAGTACTGTTTGGATCAGTCAATCTGAACAGCACGCTCCATAGAAATGAATGGATGCACCTGGTACTTCTGCTTTGACGGCGGCCGGCCGCTTAACCCCCCTGCATGCCGGCTACGTCCATTCATTTCTATGAGAGCGTGCTGTTCGGATCGGCTGATCCGAACAGTACTCACTCATCTCTAGACACCATGCCTTCTATAATTTGGAATCCTGAACAGGGTAGAAGGAGAAACTCATTTCCCTGATACAATGTTTGACTTCATTGCAACTCTAGGTTGTGGTCACGGCACACTAGAGGTTTCAATATTCACTAATGTGAGCAAAGGAGTTGTAGGGTGCCCTAGTGATCTTTGGTTACATAACTGGAGTAGACCTAGCCTTAGACAGTAGTGGTATATACTGTATGCTGGGAATATTGCTACAACCCGTGGGAATGATACAATCTGACAATGTAACCTGCATCCATCCACGCTCTAGAAGATTTGAGGCATAAATTGTCTACAATGTCTGTCATTTGTATGTGCATTGTAATCCCTGAGTGTAATAAATTGGTTCTATATCAAGAAGAATAAGAATAAGAAAGGATTCAGGCGTGAATTCATTGCTAAATTTTATCGAATGGACGAGTTGCTGACTCTGCAGTCTTTGTGAAGACATATGAGAGTTTGCACGTGCATCGGTCATGTCTTTCCTCCAGGGCTTCAGCTACAAAAATAAAGTCCAAAATCTTAATCCCCTAAACATTCCAGTGTAGACGCTCTGTGGGACCAGGAGATCTTTAGTTTTCAGACTGCGGACGTTATGCATGAAGGATGGGAGTATATAGGAGTATGAGCTGATGTCTACTAACAATTTATAAGTGACTATTCTATATGTATATTTTAGCTGCTGGATAGAAAGCTTGTAAACTCTGCTGGCCTCTAAAAATGTGAACACATTTTTCATATAACTAGTGTATACTGACATGTACATCCCGATTATAACCTCCTCTATATATCACCTTCACCATTCTTACCTATGCCTCAACATGTTTTACTTTTAAAGCCCCGCTCTGGTGATTTTTTTTTACTATTTAACCCTGTAGTGTACTCACTCACCGGGCGCATTGTTCACCTTATTCAGCTGTAGAATGGGTGCCCTGTCTGGTCATGTGATTGGCATATGGCTAGAAAGGCTATGGGAGCCTGACTTTTATGTTCTCTTAGGCTGAGTTCACACATAGTTTTTTTGGTCAGGATTTTGAGGCCAAATTTGAAATCAATGGGTCGGTCAGTTCTTTTTTCTGGGAGCGGTTTGTTCCGGCTCCTGGAAAAAAGTAGTGACATGCTCATTCTTCAGGCGGATTCAGGGTGAATTCACACGGAGTAAAGTGGAGTGCGATCTAGCACGTATACAGAGTGTCAGAGTTTGCGAGTTTGCCGCAAAATTACACGCTCGCAACGACACATTGAAATGAATGTGATCTGTTTTGAGCACTCACATTCTAACACGTGTATACGTGCCAGAATGTGCACACGTTAACTCCGTGTAAACTAGCCCTAAGCCCGCATTCACTCAACCGAGTTTTACCTGTGAAATTGAAATGAGAGCAACTGACCTTTATAACGATAGTGTGAACATCCTCTTAGTAGAAGCTATTGGTTTGCAGTTCTCTTAATAGTCTTTGATTGGAATACAAACTATGAAAAAAATTTGTGTTACATACAACAAAACTTAGGGTCCATTCTCACGGAGGAAAATGGTGAAGAGTTTGGTGAGGTGAGGAATTTTTTTTTCCCACTAGTGGAATTTTTTAAATCAATGGGAGGATTTTTTTTTCTCAGCGTGGTAATAGAATACTACGGTATTCGAAATACTCGTACTCGATCGAGTACCACTCGCTATTCGAATGTAAAAGTTTGATGCAGAACCAGCATTGATTGGCTGAATGCTATACAGTCGGCCAATCAACGCTGGTTCTTCTCCTACCTTTAGAAGTCTTCTCCGTGCAGCTTCCCCGCGGCGTCTTTCAGCTCTTCATTCACTCTGCCAGGCATCAGGCCTGGGCAGAGCCGACAGCGCATGTCTGCTTGTAGTGCGGACATGCGCAGTCGGCTCTGCCCAGGCCCGATGCCTGGCGGAGTGAATTCAGAGCCGGAAGATGCCGCGAGGACGCTGCAAGGAGAAGACTTCTCGGAGGATCCAGCCCAACCCTCACTCGTGGACTTGGTAAGGATAATTTGATCAAACGTTGCCTACCCCTGAAACGAGCATTTTCCCCCTATAGACTATAATAGGGTTCGATATTCGATTCGAGTAGTCGAATATTGAGGGGCTACTCGAAACAAATATCGAACCTCGAACATTTTACTGTTCGCTCATCTCTAGTGTCTACCATACACCCACTCAAAAACCTGTGAAGGACTGAGGTACCTCCCGGACCGCAAACATTAAATAGGGCAGTAGCCAATCCCAATCTTTGCCATCCTTGCTAACCACCCTCTTTAACATGCCCTTAAGGGTTTTCATGATCCTCTCCATTAGGCCATCTGTCTGGGGGTGATATACAGAGGTTCGCATGTGTTTAATTTTCAGGCGCTTACACATTTCTTTCATTGCTCCTTTGCAATTAACCTAGCTGAAATATGTCTCAAGGGTACGGCCTCAGGGTGCCGCGTAGTATAGTCTATCACCACTAGTATATACTCATGACCCCTAGCCAATTTCACAGCAGGACCTACCAAGTGTTCACTCTTTTAATGGCACCTCTATAATAAAGAGGGGTATAAAAAGACTCCTGAAATGTGACACAGGAGCGGGTAGTTTGACACTCTGGGCAGGAGTTACAATACTCTTGATATTTCTTGTCAATTCCTGGCCTATATCGCTGTAGAATGCGCTCTTTGGTCTTTTCATACCCCAGGTGTCCACCTAACACATGCTTATGTACCAAATCTAAAACCACTCTGATAGCGCCGGGGCACTACCAATTGCTCAACAATTTCTCCCCATATTTGGTTTACCCTATACAGTAGGTCCTGGTTCATGGACATATAGGGGATCTCCTTGTCAGCCTCTGAATACTGGGGTTCTCCATTTATCACCTTTAAATTTTCCTAGGCATGAGACACATTAGGGTCTGTAATTTGAGCAGTCCGAAAATTGTCATGGGACACCTCGAACTAAGGCATCTCAGGAACCCCCTCCTGACTTTCAGCATCACCAGCTAACCCAGACAAGGGAAAATTATTGAAGCGAAAGAGGGACCGTCCTCCTTGTGGAAGATGAAAGGAAAACCGCGCTCGCCCAGGTACAGTGAAAAGACTTTATTTTGCACAACGCGTTTCGAGCATACTGCTCTTTCTCAAGTGCATATGATCAACCTTAAAATTAACAACAACATCCAGAACAGCAATAAATACTTCAAAATTTAGATAAATAGTTAAAATATCCAGTTATACAAAGGCTAAGGATATCCTGATAAGGTCCAGTAAGTTGCTACACTTATGGACTAAGCTAAGAGAATTCTAACAGTCTCATTAGATGTGTGAATAATTACATAAAATAGAACTGCTAAATGAAATAAACCTTACTAACACAACACAAATAGGAGAGATGATAATCATTGCAATCTAAAACATTATTCAACTTGTAGGTGAACATAAATAGCTCACTATAGATAAAACATACAGATCAGGCCATGTTGTAAAAAATCCCTCAAGCACTAGATAAAGTGCCAGGGGAGTCACTCAAATCATACTTTACCATAAACCCTAATGGTTCTGATGGGAGGATATAAACACATAAGAATACATGACAAGTAAGTGGGAAAACCAGCCTCTGTGCTTACCTTCCCAAGTTGAGGGTTAGTGCTTGAAGTAAACAACAGAGGAAAGCAACAGTAGGTCAACTATTTATACAATAAGCGGCAGGAAGTGACATCACACGGCAGGAAGCCCATGCCCACGTTGCCAGTGTAACACATCCCGGCGTCAGGTATCAGGCAACTGCGCATGCGCGGGCTTATGAGTCCGATACATAGTGCGGTCAGTTAGGAACACAGTTATCGGGTCGCATAGGATACCAGCGACCCGAGTTCAATTCCCATCATACTCCCTAGGACGGGTGACGTCTATATTTAACAACTTAAAACCTGCATCTTAAAAACATAAGAAAAAAATTTCCCCATAGGCAAAAACACTGAGCAAAAACAATAATACATAAAACACTCCTGTGCAAGCCTCAACAGGAAATATCCTATTAGAGATGATAGCAGTAGTCAGAACCTGTTGGGAGCAGCTAGGAGACCCATATCTAATTGGTGCTATTAACATGATTATAAAACTATATAAGATTAAATAAACCAAGCTAAAAATTAGCTGAAAAGTGACTAAGAATGAACTAAAAATAATTAGAAAAGTCTAAAAATTTAAAATTAACCTCAACCCGAGAGATGGTAGGGGCTGGATTATGGAAATGCTGAACTTTATCTAGTAACATCCTCCAGCATTTCATTTAACCCCTTAGGCACCAGGCAATCAAACTTATAAATCCAAAAGATTTCCCTCTTTTTAAGAACCCCAAATCTGTCATTGACATAAGTAGGAATAAAGTCTATAGGGGTAACTTTGAAGCCAATAAAGCTACTATTATTTGTTTCGATACGCTGTGTTTCATATAGCCATTTGCCACATTTGAACGGTGTTTGTTCAACCTATTTCTTAGGGGCATAGTGGTGCGGCCAATATACTGGAGCCCACAAGGGCATTCTAAAAGATATACTATATAAGAGGATGCACAGTTCAGATGGTTAGGGATAGTAAAGGTTTCTTTTGTAACTCTACTTGTAACTTGTTTTACCCCATTAGAGATAGATGAACAGCATTTACACCGTCTCTTGTTACAATGGTAGCTGCCCGTCTGTGTGTGCGAATTGGCCAAGGTAGAGCGTGATTGTTTTCTAAAGGACCTCAACCTACTTGGAGCTAATATACTTTTAAGCGTTCTGGCTCTCCTGAAGGTAAACTTCGGTGCTGGAGGTATAGAGCTTTGTAGGTTGGGATCATTCAAAAGGATCAAGGGAAAATTATTAACATCTTGGGTCACCCCTACAGCTGGTGTTTCCCTGTCAGGATCCAAGGGTTCAGTGTTAACCTTAGGTAATGTGAGATATATACAGGGAAAGATCCACCACACAAAAATTTAATGTTACCTAGTGTCAGGATAGCAGTATACAGGTCCTGTAATATGGCACTAGAGTGGGACCATCTATCTCAGAGGCTTGCTTATTGTAGTGCACCTCAGATAGCAAGAAGAAGGGAGGTCCTACTCTCCATTTTGATGCATGTCCCTTATGATTACAGATAAGAGTTAATAAAGAATATAACCCCCCCCCCAACCACACCAGTATCAACTCATTAGGTGTGCAACAGTAAGACATCACTGATATTAACATATTTAGGACATGGTAGCTTCTGCTCTTTCCACATATCCCAAAACATAGGAAAATCCGTTCCTATTATCACACTATGGTACAGGGACTTAACCAGGGCCACTTTGTGAGAGGCGGTGCCAGAGGTCATTGTTATGGAGACCTCTGCAACAAGGTACGCTTTAGTTTCTCCATGTATGCACAAGACCCCAATAGTTAGTCCACTGTACAGTGCAAGGTCGACCAGATCATGGTGCACCAAGGTTACCAGGCTCCCAGAATCTAGAAGAGCAAGTACGGCACACCCCGCTACAGTCACAGAACATTTTTGAGGTTCAGTCACAATTTCTGCAGAACAAGCGGGATGAGCAAACAGGGACACTCACCTTGAACTGCCGCAGTCCATGGGCTCAGTAATGAGGGGAAAGTATGCTGCAACATGACCCAGTTCATGGCACCACTAACATCTGAAATTGGTATGGGTCTCCATTTTCAGACCTTGGTTTAAAGCTCACAGTCCTAGCCGCCTGTTCTCCCTCTGAGTGTCCTTCCCTCATAACTCACCTCCTTACCCCCATAGTAGGTAATACAATCTTACTTACATTGGAGGTAGCAGATCTTTGAAGATGTAGCTCCTCGGTGGCTCGGCATCGTTCCACCAAACATACCAGCTGGTCCCACTTGTCCAACCCAGCGCTGAACTTTAGCTGGAAGTGATCTGGTGTATTTGTCTAGTGCCACTCTCTACATCATCTGTGCTGGAGTGGTCTCCTCAAGCAGAAGCCATTTCTTGACCAGATATACCAGGCCATGCATCTGGGATCAGGGTGAGAGACTCTCTGAGAAGGTTCAGTGGTGCCCTTTTCCAGCACATACTTGCATGTTCACACCAAGACGTGCCAAGGTCTCACTTCTTGGTTTATGGTAGTCCTTTGCCTCCTGTTCACACAGGTCATAGTAAGCCTTCTGAGGTTCCCCAGTGATAAAAGGTGCCATTATATCAGCCCTCTGATCTTATGACAGTTTCTCTTGCTCAGCAACTCGCTCAAAAACCTGAAGATATGCCTCCATGTTGTCTGAGGATTTCATCTTTTGTAGGGTACTCTGTACAATAGCTTGGGCAGCGGTCAGTACGCTCTGGGTCTCTCATGCACCATCTGGTCAACCCAGGGCCGCCGATAGGCCAGTACTACTGCTACTGGCGTCAGGGGCCCGGCCAAATTTAAAAATGGGGGGGGCCCGGTTTTGGCCCGCCACCGTGTGCCGGCCCCCTGGCGCCCGCAGCAGTCATTCTATGTCTGCTGTTTCAACTCAGATCTGCGTCCAGAGGACGCAGATCTGAGTTGCAGACATACGCGGCTGAAGCAAGGAGCTGACCTGTGTCAGCTCCTCTCTTCGCTGCTGCCGCCTCTCTCGCTGGCACATATGCGGCTGAAGCGAGGAGCTGACACAGGTCAGCTCCTCGCTTCAGCCGCATATGTGTCAGCGAGACCGGCGGCAGCAGCGAAGAGAGGAGGTCAGCTCCTCGCTTCAGCGCTGCCGCCGGCTACCCGGCAGTGTAGACGCGATGTGATGACGTCACATCGCGTCTACAACTGTGCGCCAGTAAGAGAGAGAGGCGCCGAGAGAGCAGCGGGGGAACGAAGGAGAAGGTAAGTCTAATGTGGAACGTGAAACTGGGGGCAGATGAAGGAGAGGATGGCATGACACTGGGGGCAGAGATGGAGGGACATGAATCTGGGGGCAGAGATGGGGGGCATGAATCTCGGGGCAGAGATGGGGGGCATGAATCTGGGGGCAGAGCTGTGGAGACATGAATCTGGGGGCAGATGAATCTGGGGGCAGAGATGTGGGGACATGAATCTGGGGGCAGAGATGGGGGACATGAATCTGGGGGCAGAGCTGTGGAGACATAAATCTGGGGGCAGAGATGGAGGGGACATGAATCTGGGGGCAGAGATGGGGGGACATGAATCTGGGGGCAGAGATGGGGGGACATGAATCTGGGGGCAGAGATGGGGGGCATGAATCTGGGGGAAGAGATGGGGGGCATGAATCTGGGGGCAGAGCTGTGGAGACATGAATCTGGGGGCAGAGATGGGGGGCATGAATCTGGGGGCAGAGCTGTGGAGACATGAATCTGGGGGCAGAGATGGGGGGACATGACACTGGGGGCAGAGATGGGGGGGGACATGAATCTGGGGGCAGAGATGGGGGGACATGAATCTGGGGGCAGAGATGGGGGGCATGAATCTGGGGGCAGAGATGGAGGGACATGAATCTGGGGGCAGAGATGGAGGGGGGACATGAATCTGGGGGCAGAGATGGAGGGGGGACATGAATCTGGGGGCAGAGATGGAGGGGGGACATGAATCTGGGGGCAGAGATGGAAGGGGGACATGAATCTGGGGGCAGAGATGGAGGGGACATGAATCTGGAGGCAGATGAAGGGTGTATATGAAGCTGGGGGAGAGACGGAGGGGGGACATATAGTTTACAGGTGACTGTAGGAGGATTATACAGTGTGCGGGCACATGAAAAATTAATGAGTTGTCGGAGTCAACATAACAGTGGGTGGGGCTAAATTTCCCGCGGCGCGCAAAGCGCACCACACATTTTGTCCCTCTTTTGGTTCTTCAAAAGTTGGGAGATATGGGTACTGGGGGCAGTGGAAAGATGTTAGAGGGTGGACGGGGGGGGGGGGAGGGGGATTGTTGGGGCATCGGGTGTGCGGCAATGTGAATAAGCCCTGAGGATTTATTAGGAGGCTCTTATAGATGGTGTTGGCTCTCTATAGGCACTGTCACACGGAGCAGATTATATCTGCAAATAGAATCTGATTAAGCCTTGTAATGCTGCTAAATAAAGGGAAATGTAATACAGAATGGGTATGTCGCAAAATAAGGTAGTTTTAAAATGGCGGCGGGGGGGGGGGGGGGGGCAGACACTTAGGCTGTATGGGGCCCCAAAATTCCTGATGGCGGCCCTGGGTCAACCAACGCTTTGATGAGCACCGTCAGCTTCTCCATAAGCAGCAAGTTTAGTTCCTGCTGCTGTGTCTGGGCTTGCTGCTGTCATCTCTCAGCTTCCATCTGGGCTTGCTGCTGCTGTGACATTTGCTGCTGCTGTAAGATGACCTGCCTAAACTGCTTCACAAAGTCTTTTATGCTGCTTTTTAATCTCTCCTTCAACCTTCACCCAGGACATAGAAGGAGAGAGAAAATAAAAATGTTTTTTTGTCTCTTTAAGGCTGTTTAAACTGGGTTGCCCGCATCCTCTGCCATATGTGGAGCATACCTCCCAACCGTCCCGATTTCCGTGGGACATTCACGATTCCAGTGACATGTCCCGCGGTCCCAGTTGGAGGGAGGTATGTCCCGATTTGAACTCAGATCTGCGTCCAGAGGATGCAGATCTGAGTTGAACACATACGCGGCTGAAGCAAGGAGCTGACACAGGTCAGCTCCTCGCTTCGCCGCTGCCGCCGGCTACTGGCTTGTAGACGCGATGTGATGACGTCACATCGCGTCTACAACTGTGCGCCAGTGAGAGAGAGAGAGGCGCGCAGAGTGCAGCAGGGGAACGAGGAGAAGGTAAGTTTAATGTGGAGGTGGAACGTGAAACGGGGCAGATGAAGGAGAGGACGGCATGACACTGGGGGCAGAGATGTGGGGACATGAATCTGGGGGCAGAGATGGGGGGACATGAATCTGGGGGCAGAGATGGGGGGACATGAATCTGGGGGCAGAGATGGGGGGACATGAATCTGGGGAAGAGATGTGGGGACATGAATCTGGGGGCAGAGATGGGGGGACATGAATCTGGGGGCAGAGATTGAGGGGACATGAAACTGGGGGCAGAGATGGAGGGGGGACATGAAACTGGGGGCAGATGAAGGGTGTATATGAAACTGGGGGAGAGATAGAGGGGGAATATATAATTTACGGGTGACTGTAGGAGGATTATACTGTGTACGGGCACATGAAAAATTAATGAGAATGGGCAGAGTCAACACAAAAGTGGGTGGGGCTAAATTTGCCGTGGCGCGCTACACGCGTCACACATTTTGTCCCTCTTTCGGTTCTTCAAAAGTTGGGAGGTATGTGTGGAGTAGGTAGCTCAGTAGCAGCAATGGTATGGACCCAACCAGTCAGAGACAGGGACACAATGTCTGGTGCAAACAGGTGGTTTATTTGAAAAATAGCAAAATAAATAAACCTTTACTTTAGGTACAAAAAACGTCAAACAAAAACCTGCTTGTCCAAGCACTAACTAAACAGGGTAAGGCAAACTATATGTGTGGCTTACTACCAGCCACAAGAGAAACAAATACCACACTTTGGTCTCACCGCGCTCTCATTATTTCAGGACAGACCCAGGCATTTCTTCTCGCTCCCAGGATCTGCCCTGAAGTGCAGACGCTGCTGCCTTTTATGGCCCAGTAACAAGCTCAGGACCCGCACCTGGGCTGAGGCCTACTCAAGACCCGCACTGGACCACACATGTCAGAAACCTGAGGGAGATATACCGCAACTTCAGCACCTTCCCTGTCAACTACACACATATTAAATTTAATCTTTTGTGGTGGTGAAATTGAGTAGAAGGGGAATTTCACTAATGGGTATTCTAAGGAAGATAAAAGAGGTTATTAGCTAATAGTTAAGGTGGACATACACAAAGCCCCATTAGTAGCCTCCACAACACATAATGTCCAAGTGGTGTCTCTACTCAATATAACTGGGCATTATACTGTATGTGAGGCATTATTAGGGCATTATACTACGTGGGGAGCATTATACTGTGTGGAGGGCACTAATGTGATATTATACTATATAGTGGGCTCTAAGGGGCATTATATAATATAGAGGGGAACGAATATGGCATTATTCTGTATGAGGGCATTAAGGAGTATTATACTATGTGGGGGCACTAATGGGGGGACATACTGATATGTACACTTATCCACAGGACAGGGAATAAGTGTCCTATCAATGGACCAGGTCCCCACTGGTCAGAAGGACAGGGGACTGAAAGGGCGGTCGGAGATTACAATCCTGGCAGCCCCATAGAAGTGAATGGAGCACCAGTCACATAAGTGTACTGCATTCACAAAGAGGTGTTCAGGCCCACACCAATCTGATACATATCCCCTGTTCAATGGATAGGAAATAAGTGTCCATTATGATACAATCCCTTTAAGGAGCATTATTCTGTGAGGGGGCACTAATTGTACATTATACTGTGTGGGGCACTAACAGGGCCGGCTCCAGGTTTTTATGGGCCCTTGGGCGACAGAGCCTCAGTGGGCCCCCTTGTAAAGGAGGTGGGGGAGTCGAGACACTGTGCGTTGCAGATGAAGCGAGTGATGTCATGCAGGAGTGTGGCGTCACCAACGCCATACCTCCCAATCTTTTAAAGAGTAGAAAGAGGGGCAAAATGTGCGACGCGCTCTGCGCGCCGCTGCAAATTTAGCTCCACCCACTTTTATGTTGATTCCACCCATTCTCATTCATTATGTGCTCCCACACAGTATAATCCTCCTACAGTCACCCGTAAATTATATGCCCCCCCTCCATCTCTCCCCCAGTTTCATATACACCCTTCCTCTGCCCCCAGTTTCATGTCCCCCCTCCATCTCTGTCCCCAGTTTCATCAAGTTCTCCCCCTTCATCTGCCCACAGTTTCATGTCCCCCGTCTCTGCCCCAGTGTCATGCCGTTCCCCCCCTCCCCTTCATTTGCCCCTTCAGTTTCATTGGGCCCCCTCCATCTCTGTCCCCAGTTCCATGCCGTTCTCTCCCCACCCCCTCCATCTGCCCCAGTGTCATGCTGTTCTCCCCCCTCCATCTGCCCCAGTGTCATGCTGTTCCCCCCTCCCCTTCATTTGCCCCCCAGTTTCTTTGGGCCCCCTCCATCTCTGTCCCCAGTTCCATGCCGTTCTCTCCCCACCCCCTCCATCTGCCCCAGTGTCATGCTGTTCTCCCCCCCTCCATCTGCCCCAGTGTCATGCTGTTCTCCCCCCCTCCATCTGCCCCAGTGTCATGCTGTTCCCCCCTCCCCTTCATTTGCCCCCCAGTTTCTTTGGGCCCCCTCCATCCCTGTCCCCAGTTTCATGCCGTTCTCTCCCCACCACCTTCATGTTCTCCAGTGTCATGCCGTTCCCCCCCTCCCCTTCATTTGCCCCCCAGTTTCATGGGCCCCCTTCATTATGTTTCACCTTAATATGTAATACAAAACAAACACTTACACTCACCTTCTATCACTCACCTTCCCTCGTTCCCCCGACGCTCCTCTCTCTCTCCCTCCAATCACATACGCGATGCAGGAGCTGTGAGATCAGCTCCTGCTTAGCTCCGGCCCGGCTTGCGTGTGTAGGCGTGACGCGATGACGTCATCGCGCCTACACACGCAAGCCGGGCCGGAGCTTTAAAGCAGGAGCTGATCTCACAGCTCCTGCATCGCGTATGTGTTCCAGCTCATCGGCGGACGGACGCCGATGAGCTGAAATTGTGACAGGCAAGTGCTGGGGGGCCCCCAGAGGCTCTGTGGGCCCCGGCACTTGCCCGACTATGCCGTGCGCTGACGCCGGCCCTGGGCACTAATGTGCATTAGTGCAACCATACAGCATAATGTTTCTTAATTGCCCCCCACACACTTAATTGCCGCCCAACCCCCCCCCCCCCAGACCCAGGCAGCAGTCAGGAGATACACTTACAGTACATTGGGTCCACTGTCCTTAACTATTAAGACATTGCTGCATCGGCAGCAGAGATAAGTAATCACTCCTGCTGTCTCCAATTGAGTTTTACGAACCCCTACTGTCGTGATAGTAAGGTATTCATGCTTAAGAATTTTTTAGCAAGGTTTTAATTGGTTTTAATTTAATTTTATTGAGTATGCCAGTATTAGTCATTACTGGGTCTACCCTTGTTGCTGTATAGCTGTTGCAGTGTTACAGCGTAGTCTGCAGCAATGTGACATAGACTGACATGAGGAGCAGGTGGTGATCTCAGGGTTGGAGACTCCAGGGGCTGGAGGGCAGGTAGGCCGTCAACTATCTACAAGTAGTCGCAAGCCTGGTTGGGTTTGCTGCAGAAAGGTTGTGCTGCAAACAAAGGCCACCCAGGCTTTGCAAAGCTCTCAAAGCATGTCATGCTCATTTGTATATAGGAAATATCAAAAATTTCAGGTATGGAAAAAATAGTCAGAAATGTACTGAGGAGATGGTTCCCTATCGGGTACTGGAACAAGCCGCATAATGATTTTTCCGTTTACAGTCTCTTTCTTTAACCTTTCTGGCTGGAGCACAAGGATTGCGATCCTTTATACTTAATTATTTCTTAGTTCTTATAACATTTCCAATTTCCATAACCTTTTTATTTTTCCACCTTTGTACTGAGATGGGATTCCTGAATATATGAGATTTTTACTGAATTGTTGCAATTCAGAAATTGGCATTTCTGAATATAAGGCACAGCTTGAAAACTTTTCTTGGCATTGCAGGGGAAAGGAAATAAATTATAAAACCATATACTCATACCTGGAAGATATCCATCACATGTATTTCAGTGTTTCTAAATTGTGCTGGCAAAGCAATTCTGAAAGGGTGGTGATGTTACACATTTTGTGGAATTGTCCTGGTAACCTTTCTGAAAAAAAAAATATACCTAAGCAGTCTCTGATCATTGCTGGAGATGCAACAGAGATTGTGGCCTATGCTCCATGTCTGGTGGAAGTGCCTCCAAAGGGCGGGTTCATACCTGCGCCCCGGTCTCTGCTTTGCAGGTTTCCGTCTTCTGCCCGAGAAACTGGACAGGAGACAGAGACCGGCAGTCAGTTTTCAAACCCATTCATTTGAATGGGTTTGCAAAGTGTCCACCCGTGAGCGTCTTCTGGTCTCCGCAGCTAAATGTTTTTTTTGTTTTTTTTTAACCAGACACAAAATCAGACATGCAGGACTTTGTGTCTGGTTAAAAAAAAACTGTTTCACCAACCAGAAGGCACTCACGGGCGGACACTGACTGCGGGGTTTCCGTCTCCTGTCAGGGTTTCTCAGGCAGAAGACGGAAACCCATAAAGTGGAGACCGGGCGCAGTTGTGAACCCTCCCTAACTCCACAGACACACTCATAAACTGATCGGCTTTCTTGTAGTGGCGGCTGGATATATCATCCCCAGATTACACAGGTCTACAAAAAATATTTTTTGTAATCATCACAGGTACTTTTCGGAATCAGCTTTTTGTCCTGATTGGAAAAATGTATATAGTTTTTCTGTATCACGTATAGTTTCCACGGAGGAGCATCATTATAAAGTATAGGAAGACTGTACCATACATAGTACATATAGTACATATATAGTACATATAGTACAGTACAATCTTCCTCAGTTCCGAGCCGCTGCACACTAAATCACGTACTGTACAGGGAGAGCTGGCAGCTTGCATTTATGCGGGAGCTTATTTTTTCTCATAGGAATGCATTGGCCAGCGTTGATTGGCCAGTGTACAGCATTCGGCCAATCAACGCTGGCCAGGAGGCGGAGTCTAATATCGGACCACAATGGAGACTGCTGTGGTCCGATCTTAGACTCCGCCTCCTCACAGACGAGCCTCTGCAAGAACCAGCGTTGATTGGCCGAATGCTCTTCACTGGCCAATCAACGCTGGTCAATTCATTCTTATGAGAAAAAGTAAGCTCCCTTGTAACAGCAAGTTGCCAGCTCTTTTCCGACTAGTGAGGATGAGCCTGCTGCAGAACCAGCTGCAGAACCAGCGTTGATTTGCCGCAGGCTCGTCTTTGCTAGTCAGGAGTGCTGGCAGCTTGCTGTTACGAGGGAGCTTTACTTTTTAGCTCCGAAGAAGGTAGAAAATACTTGGCACTCACCCTTAGTGTAAAAATTCAGTCTTTATACTAAGAACCTCATGTTCGGTATTATAAAATTTGCTGAGAAGCACTAGATCAATGTATAATGTTGGGATGTGCGGCCATGTCTATTTCTTTTTTTATACATATAGTAAGTCTGTCCGTTCATTTTTGTTTTTGCCTTGGTACCAGCACTCCCCCCATTTGGCCCAGGTGTTTTTAATTAGCAGGAGACTGCAAAAAAGGACCCACCTACTAGCTCTCAGTCTTCTGACTGAGGCAACATGGTAGGTGAATTTCCGAGATCTGTTCACACACATGGTAAGGTGAATTTTTGAGATTTGTTCACATGGTGCGGGGCTGCGTGGTGTCTGCTGCTTCTGTGGCGCTGTGCCCGAGGGGCGGCGCGGCCCAGAGCCTGGGGGCTTGGTCTGGTGACAGGGGTGTTGCCGGGCCACTGGGCCGCTCGCCCTGCGGGCGCTGTGTTGTGGTTGTGGTGGTCTCTGTGCGGCGCTGCGCCCAGTAGAGTAGGGACCCACTATAAAGAGGTCTCCGTAAAGTGGCTAGTGGGCTTATGCACATTGATCAATATGTATACTAAGAACCTCATGTTCGGTATTATGAAATTTGCTGAGAAGCACTAGATCAATGTATAAGGTTGGGATGTGCGGCCATGTCTTTTTCTTTTTTTTTTTTTTTTTTTTTTATTCAAAGAATTTTTATTGTTTTTTTCAATATAGGGGGGGAGGGGAAGAGGGGGGGGATGAAGGGGCTTGGGGGAGGGGAAGGAGAGGGGGGGATAAAAGGGAGAGGTAGAACAAGGGTAAAACATGGGTCAACAAGATACATACAATAAAAGTAAATGTAAGTGATGCAGAGTAATCAAATGTAGCACTGAAATGTACATTACAAAGAAAAATAGCTTTCAATTAGACCGTCGAAAAGAGGCAAAAGTATAACAGTGCGTAACTGATTACAAAATACACATAACATCAGGAACATTCCTGTTGATTCAGAAAATGCAGTGGAGCAGAGTAAGAGGGAAAAGGGACATAGGCGGGTGAGAGGCGGGTAAGAGGCGGTCCGGAAAACAGAGAGACTGTAGACAACATAAATCAGAGAGTGTCTTCAGTAGGGGTGTGTTCGCCTCCAATAGTTGTGCCATGAGCTCCAGACCTTCTCGTATCGATCATGCGTTCTCCTCGCCCAGCTAAGCAATTCTTCGAGTCTTGCAATATCATGAACCGTGTTCTCCCAGAGACATAGAGGTGGGGCAACAGGTTGTAGCCAGTAGCGTGGGACTAACAGCTTCGCAGCTGCTAGTAGGCTCGTAACAAGTCTGTCTCTAGTCGGTTTGTAGGTGTGGTTCGGCCGCGTCAGGAACAGCACTTCAGGGGTCAAGTCAATAGCGGAGCCAGTGATTTCTTCTATCCGCTCGGCAATCGTGGCCCAGAAAGTTTTAATGACAGGACATGTCCACCAGATGTGCAGATAAGTGCCATCTCGGGCTTTGCATCTCCAGCACTCCGAATCACTTCTTAAGCTGTGCCTAGCTAGCCACTCAGGCGTCCGGTACCACCTGGACAAGATTTTATAACTGTTCTCTTGTAGGTGGATGCAAGTGGAAAAGCCATGTGAATGATTTAGGGTCTTGTCCACTTCGTCTTGTGTGAGTTGAATTCCCAGGTCTTTCTCCCAGGAGGTGATATATGCAGGTTTATAGCTAGTCGGGGGGGTGACAAAGCGGTGCAATATGGAGGATGTTTTCCGGAGCATCCTTGTCTTTGATAACAGCATCTTTTCGAAAGGTGTCAGTTGGATTCTCAGGTCAGATGAGTCATTTAGCTTGTTCAAGAAATAACGGACGTGCTCAGCATGCAAAAAAGACAATTTTGGAAAAGTTGGCGACTGTGAGATGTCTAAATTCACCCCATTCTGGTCCATGTCCCACACATCTTGTATTCTCAATTGTCTAAAGGAAGACCACACTGAGTCATACTTGCGTTGTCGTTCGCCTAAAGCGTCAGGCACTAAGGCGACCGGGAGCAACGGCGATGGGCTAGGTGCTAGTTCTGGTCCGTAAGCTCGCCAGGTCTCGAGTGCGCCTCGGAAAAGGGGGTTCTTGGCATCTGGATGTAGCGTTGTCTTGCGTGCCAACCACAAGTCCCTTAGTAGGGCAGGAGAAATCTGGGCTGTGCTGACCTTGATCGGAAATAAGAGGTGAGACCACCAGCCAAGCTGTATAGCCTGGTAGTAAAGATGTGTGTCGGGGAGCCCAATTCCTCCCTGAGATCTGTGCTTGACCAAGAGAGACCACGGGAGTCTGGGTACTTTATGTCTCCAGATGAATTTCGTAAACATCGACCTTAAGGAGGTAAAGAAGACCCTTGGGATGTAAATGGGTAACATAGCCAACTTATAGAGTATTTTGGGAATAAGGTACGTTTGAATGAGGCTCTTCCTACCGAACCAGGACAAAGGGAGATGCTGGTAGGAGTCCAAATCTTTCTGCAAGGATCCAAGCAGAGTATGAAAGTTTCTATCGTATAGATCTTCAATCTTCTGTGTGAGGTGTATACCTAGATATTTGATAGATGAAACAGCCCATTGGAATGGAGAATTCGTCTGTAGAGTAGTCACTCTCTGCCTATTTAGGGAGATGTTAAGAATCTCGGATTTCTCCAGATTTGCTTTATACCCGGAAACCTGACCATAATTCGTCAATACAACAGCGATCCTAGGGAGAGCAACTTCAGGATTGGTGATCACAAACAAGACATCGTCTGCAAAAGCGGTAGCAGAGGTGTGGACTTGTCCGGACTGCATGCCTTGAATCTCTGGATCTTGTCGGACTTTCTGTAGCAATGTCTCAAGTACAAGGACGAAGAGCATGGGTGAGAGCAGGCATCCCTGTCTGGTCCCATTCCGGATTTGGAACGCCTTTGACAATGTACCATTGACCTTCACTCTGGCATAGGGTGCTGCATATAACGAAAAAATAGCTGCTACAAAGGGGGGAGGGAAGTTGAATCTTAAGAGAGTAGCCTTCATGAAGTTCCAAGAGACCCTATCGAAGGCCTTCTCGGCGTCCACCCCTAATAAGACAAGTGGGAGATTGTCCTTCCTAGCTTTGTGGATTAAAGGTAACAAATGAGCCGAGTTATCCCGTCCCTCGCGGCCTACCACAAAGCCTGATTGTTCCGGATCTACGATTTCGGGAATTAACAGTTTCATCCTGGTGGCGAGTAGTTTGGCCCAGATCTTCAGGTCTAAATTCAATAGAGAAATGGGTCTATAATTACTGCAGGAGGTCGGATCTCTTCCCTCTTTAGGGATGAGCGCGATGTGAGCCATTAGGGTCTGGGTCGGTAGACGTCCACCTTGGAGTAGCTCATTGCACATTTTTGCAAGTGGAGATATCAAGGTCGAACGGAATTTCTTGTAATAGAGAAGGGGGAGGCCATCCGGGCCTGGGCTCTTCCCGGTCGGAAAGCTATCAAGCACTTCCTTCAGCTCTTCGTGGGATACGGGGTCCATCAGAGATTCAGTCTTGTCAGGAGAGAGCGCGGGCAGAGCAAGATCCTTCAGAAAACTCTCAATCATCACTCCTCTGTCCGAACCATCAGTGTCTGTGTCAAGGGAGTCTAGGTTGTATAGACCGGAATAGTACTTCACAAATTCTTGTGCTATCTCCGAAGTATCGTTAGCTAGAGAACCAGTCCCAGTTCTAATGTTTGATATGAACATCTTTTGTTTGGCTTTACGTATCAACGAGGACATGAGTCGACCCCCCTTATTGCCATGTGCGTAAAGTAATTGGCGAAAGTTCAAATGGTGTTTTGCTGCTCTCATATTAAGCCGATCCAAGAGTTCTTCCCTCAGTGTCGTAAGATCTTGCAGCGTGGCTTCAGCTTTAGTCCGTTTGTGCACCCTCTCAAGTCTCGCGATGTCCTTGAGAATAGTGTCAAGTTCAGCCTGCTTCGACTTCTTCACTTTCGTTGCCAGTGATATCAGAACTCCTCGAATGTAGGCTTTGTGTGCCTCCCAGACTACCGGAGAGGCGACATCAGGAGTTGTATTATTTGCAAAGTAGTCCTTTAGATGTCGATCTATGAAGTCTTGATTGTCTTGAGAGTCCAGTAAAGACTCGCTCGCCACGACCATTGTCCCTTTGGAACTTTTCGGAGCTGCACATTAAGCAAGACGGGGGAGTGGTCAGAGACTGTGATGGAACCAATTTTGGCATGCGAGACTAGAGGCAAGAGTTCCCGGGAAACAAATAAGTAATCAAGCCGGTGGTATGTCCCGGCCGTGGGGGAATAGAAAGTAAAGTCTTTGCCCTTAGGGTTCAAGAATCTCCAAGAGTCGACAAGATGCAAGTCCTGAAGAGCTCTGTTGATCGCGCCTACCGATCTCTGGGATAGCAGTGCTTTAGGGGCAGAAGAATCAATCAAATGATTGAGGGCCACATTGAGATCTCCTCCCAGTATCAGATGGCCTTCAGCGAAAAGGCTTAGCGAGCTTAAGGTCTTGATGATCCAAGAGGTCTGATTCTTGTTGGGTGCATAGAGAGACACCAAAGTATACGGGACTGAAGCAATCTGACCTTTAACAAATATTGCGCGGCCATCCGGATCTGCAAGCGTAGCTGCACACGTAAACGGTACATTGGTTCCTATGAAGATTGATACGCCTTTCGATGCCGAATTAGGGTGGGTGCTGAGATAACTGGTTGGGTAGAATGTCCCAGGTAATTTCGGTATCTTCGAACCTTTGAAGTGGGTCTCTTGTATGAAGGCAATATCAGCTTTCCACTTGTGAAGAAGATGCATTACATGGTGTCTTTTGTTCGGAGAATTGAGTCCATTGGCATTCAGCGACACAAGATGCAAGACGGCTTCTGATTCAGAGGGCATTGCCAGTGTCAAAGACTGGAGCTCGGCACACCTAAAATAAGAGGAGAAAGAGTCCCAAGGAGGGGAGAAACAACTAAGAATGGAATGGGTTGAGGGTGCGCAGAAAAGAGGAGGCGCAGAGACAAGAGAACAATAAACAATAATTATCCTCAAATCAATACAACAATGAAGGGTATATCACTGCTCTAAAAATACACTCCTGTTGAAACAATAGCAAATGATGACTAGAACTATTGCTATATTAGGGTCTATAATAGTCAAATATCAATTAGACAGTAGAAAGGCATCAATACAATAACTACCAAGGTAGTAAAATACAAAAAAGATGAAGACGAATAAAGGACGCTGTCACGCACAAACTTCTCTTATATACTAAGCACAGAAAATACAACTTGCGAACAAACCATAGTGGGACGACACATTACAGCAATTGAAGTATCAACCAACGGAGGGAAGAAAAACACTAGCTGATAATAAATTGTCTCAATAAACATCAAAAATGGCTATAAAGACTCAACTCCCGTTGGAGCATCAGACATCTAGAACTGTCCCACTAAAACACTTGTCAGGTAAGATCTCTATGTTGGGGCAAGGAAAGAATTAACGATCTCCCTGTCTTGTATCCAGCCCACGGAGGAGCTGTATCTTAGCTTTGGGTGACCGAAAACGCCCCGGAGTGTGCAAAAGTCCGGACATGCTGGAAGTGGGTTCTGTAGTGGCAGGCTCTCCAGGCATTGGCAGCCAAGATGGGACAGAAACGGGGGGGATGCCCAGCGGTTCCCAGAGGTGATCCAAGTCTCTAGGGGTGAAGACATTAAACCGTCTCCCATTCTTTATTATCGACAAGCCAAAGGGGAACAGCCATGCATATTGAATGTTATGAGACTTCAGAACTTCCAATAGTGGACGCATCGTACGCCTCTTCTGGAGGGTGGCTGGGGCTAGGTCCTGGAATATTTGTATGTGTGCATTCTCGTACATTAAATCTTTCTTATCTCGTGCTGCCTTCAGTATTGCAGACGTATGAGCAGAAGAAATGAGACCACAAATTATATCTCTAGGGGGATCATTATCTCCAGGTCTCGGCCTGACCGCCCTATGCACTCTTTCGATCTCCACCCTCCCGGCCTCCTCCTCACCAAGCAGCGATTTAAAAATTGCTCAAGAGATCTCTGGCAAAGACTCAGATGAGAACTTCTCTGGCAGACCACGGATGCGCACGTTTCGACGTCTATTCCTATTTTCTAAGTCTTCAAGCAAGAGATACGTCTTATTAAAGTGTTCTGAATGAGAGTCTATTTTACTAGCTAAAGCGGAGGTGACTTTCTGGGATTTCACTTGTTTAGATTCCAGCGTGTCAACTCTTTTGCCCAGGGCCTTCATATCGGAACGGAGTTCAGCTATTTCAGTAATGAGCGGGAGAAGGGCCTGAGACAGGGCCTCTTTCAAGAAGCCTTGGGTGATAACGGTAGAATCAGAGCCCACATTGGAAATGTCCTCATCAGAGTCAGGGGTGCAAGTTTCAAAGGTGCCACACTCCTCAGCCTGGGCCTTGTGTGCCGAGGCGGAGCGGTGTGAGCTTTGCTTTTTCAGGAATTTTTGCATGTCGGCCTGAGAGTTAGAATGCTTTTGTTGCGACTTAAAGTTTGGGGTTCTGTCTCTCCCTGTCCTGACCATATCTGTGCGTGTCAGCTTATTGGGCGTAAGACAGCGTCCACGTGAGGAATTCAAATAGACATGTTACATAGGACCAGTGTCACGGAAAGAGAATGAAACAAGTATACGTTGCAAACTCGACCTCCTCAACTCGGATACACCAAAAATAGAAAGGAAAATGTCCAGGAGAGGGTGGGAGAAATGGACAGGCACTAAGACTTTGCAGCTGGAGGAGCCTCCCTGGTCTTTGTGTAGAGGCTCAACACTCCACTGTCTATCTTTTAACAGATACTTGGGCTAGGTAGGGGTCTCCAGTGAATGAGTAAGTCCAGGTAGGCAAGCACAAGGTGGTGGGGGATAGCTGTAGTGTGTTGGTGATGGAACTATGGTGGAACTATCTCCTCCTGACCGCCAGCAGTCCAGAACAAAATGAAAGCAATGGGTAGGGTCAGGTGAGGAGTAGGCACAATGCAGAGGAGAGGTGGGAGGGATGGGGACCCAGGCAGCAAGAGGAGCCTCCCTGGTCTATGTGTAAAGGCTCTGCACTCTGCTGCCCGGGTACAGCGTGCCGATGGCTACAACTGTCTCTTCAAGATGGAGGGTAGGGAGAAGAAGGGCGGGACCAGGGTACAAAGGAGAGAAGGGATGACCGCAGACTGTGTACTTAGCTGATAGGAGCTGATTACGGCTTCGGTCCTCACAGTCTAGTCGCGGCTTCCACGATGCCTGCAGGCAGGAGCTGTTCGGTCTCTCCCTCCGCAATGTGAATGCAGTCCTCTCCGGCCGCCACGTCACGCGCCGGTCTCAGCCGCCCCAGCCGCGAGTCCGCTCCAGAAGTGCGCCACAGCGAGGGAGACGTTGTCCAGAGCGGGCAGGATAACTCGAAACAGCAGAGGAGGAGAGGAGAGCGTCGGCCGCCGGCGTCAGCCGCAGCTCCCGGTCCGGGATCAGCGTCTTGTGCTTCCGGTGTAGGCCTCAAGATGGCGGGCGGCTCCAGCCAGCAAGGTAGGCCGCAGGTCCCAGAATGGAGCAACGACTCCAAAATTCAGCGAGTAGCTCCAGAATCAGGTGCACGGAGACCGGGGGTAGTCCCTTGGAGCAAGGTCTTGAGAATGGTGGCTGTGTCGAGGCCGATGGAAAAAGATACAGGCCAGCGATGGCGGAGCTCAGCTAGAGCACGTCCGTTCGCCTCGGCAGGTAAGCCACGCCCCCATGTCTTTTTCTTTTTTGATACATTCTGTACAGCATTTGCATATTATCTGATCAACTCCAGGCAGTGCTGACACACTGCATAGGAAAACATCTTTAATCCAAAGTGACAGTTTGTCAATTTTAAACATGCCTGGAAAAAGAAAATCTAATTTGTTGCAAAATTCTAAAACAATGACAGCTATGAAGATAGCCAGAAGTCACAGGGTTCTCCTTAAGTGGAGCTGAGGGGGATTATAGACGCCAACAACACACTCATTACACTCACCGGCCACTTTATTAGGTACACCATGCTAGTAACGGGTTGGACCCCCTTTTGCCTTCAGAACTGCCTCAATTCTTCGTGGCATAGATTCAACAAGGTGCTGGAAGCATTCCTCAGAGATTTTGGTCCATATTGACATGATGGCATCACACAGTTGCCGCAGATTTGTCGGCTGCACATCCATGATGCGAATCTCCCATTCCACCACATCCCAAAGATGCTCTATTGGATTGAGATCTGGTGACTGTGGAGGCCATTGGAGTACAGTGAACTCATTGTCATGTTCAAGAAACCAGTCTGAGATGATTCCAGCTTTATGACATGGCGCATTATCCTGCTGAAAGTAGCCATCAGATGTTGGGTACATTGTGGTCATAAAGGGATGGACACGGTCAGCAACAATACTCAGGTAGGCTTTGGCGTTGCAACGATGCTCAATTGGTACCAAGGGGCCCAAAGAGTGCCAAGAAAATATTCCCCACACCATGACACCACCACCACCGGCCTGAACCGTTGATACAAGGCAGGATGGATCCATGCTTTCATGTTGTTGACGCCAAATTCTGACCCTACCATCCGAATGTCGCAGCAGAAATCGAGACTCATCAGACCAGGCAACGTTTTTCCAATCTTCAATTGTCCAATTTCGATGAGCTTGTGCAAATTGTAGCCTCAGTTTCCTGTTCTTAGCTGAAAGGAGTGGCACCCGGTGTGGTCTTCTGCTGCTGTAGCCCATCTGCCTTAAAGTTCGACGTACTGTGCATTCAGAGATGCTCTTCTGGCTACCTTGGTTGTAACGGGTGGTTATTTGAGTCACTGTTGCCTTTCTATCAGCTCGAACCAGTCTGGCCATTCTCCTCTGACCTCTGGCATCAACAACGCATTTCCGCCCACAGAACTGCCGCTCACTGGATGTTTTTTCTTTTTCGGACCATTCTTTGTAAACCCTAGAGATGGTTGTGCGTGAAAATCCCAGTAGATCAGCAGTTTCTGAAATACTCAGACCAGCCCTTCTGGCACCAACAACCATGCCACGTTCAAAGGCACTCAAATCACCTTTCTTCCCCATACTGATGCTCGGTTTGAACTGCAGGAGATTGTCTTGACCATGTCTACATGCCTAAATGCACTGAGTTGCCGCCATGTGATTGGCTGATTAGAAATTAAGTGTTAACGAGCAGTTGGACAGGTGTACCTAATAAGGTGGCCGGTGAGTGTATATGGTGTCCCAGCGAGCTGCTGAGATGCTGGAACAATCACGGGCACATCACGAGGAACAAGTTCAGTGGCAGGGCAGCTTGAGAGCTGCCGAAACGCCAGAGCATGCGAATCATCAACGCCAATAACATGCTCATTATATGGCGTCCCTGTAGTTGCTGAGATGCCAGAACAATCACAGGCACGGTGTGAGGAACAAGTTCAGCAGCAGGACAGCTTAAGAGCTGCCGAAACGCCAGAGCAGGCAAACCATCGACGGCAGCAATTTGCTTAATATAGGCGGATCATTGACGCCAATAACATGCAGATGAAGTCGAGGGCAGAGGCTAGTTTACGATATATTTTTTAAACTTTCTTTTTTTTTTTTTTTTTAAACTATTTCATTAGCCGCCTAGGGGGCTTGAACCTGCAATCATTTGATTGCAAGTTCCATAGACTGCAATACAAGTGTATTGTCGTCTATGGGAGATTCTATACATTACTATTGCGGATGGTCATAGACCAGACACAATTGTAATATTGGTATGACAGGCCTGGGAGCCTTCAGTAGGCTCCCAGCTGTCATGGGAACAGGTCGGCTCCTGCGATATCGCTGTACAGGAGCCGGCCTGCAACTTTACAGGTGTGTGGGGGGGGGCTATTCTTACACTTTGGGGGGGGGGGGGTGTCTGTACAGTATGGACACAGGCATTCGCTCCGGCGTCTCCACTGTACATTACAGTGGAGAGCCAGTTGCTATGGTGATTGCTCTGCAGCAGAGCGGTCGCCATTAGCTTTACATACCCGCCATCCGCTGTAATAGCACAGTGGATGCCGGGGAGGGTTAGCACCACCGGGGCCTGCAGCATCGCCCCATTGCATGGCGTGGCGCTGTTGAGATCCTGCTCTTCTGCCCACCTCCCCTGCCAAAACAGCCGGTTTATATCGTATACCTGGCATATAAGACGACCCCCAACTTTAGAGAAAATTCAGAGGGGTCAAAAAGTCGTCTTATATGCCGGAAAATACGGTAAAAGGAAAATGTTTGTTTTGGTACCGTGTTAGCCAGTGGTTATAAAATATAAAAAACAAAAAAACTTTGCAAGTCTTCAGTAGGTGATACCTTTTTTAATGGCTAACTCATAATGATGACATTATGACGTGATGATGACATGATGACATTATTAACTACCGTATCATAATGATACGGTAGTTAATTTCAATTTTTACAATTGGTTAATCTGCTGCAGCATTATAACTTATTAGAGAAGACAGAAAAGACAAATGAACAAGCTAATGGTTTTTTATTGGGTTTTGTTGTCTTCTGTGATAAGATATCACGCTGCTGCAGATTAACCAATTGTAGAAATTTGGGTAACTGTGCTTCATCTGTATATACATAACTGGAGAGGATAGACACCTATGGATAGAAGGTTTCTGGCTAGACTCCAGGCTTTTTTCTATTTGGGAGTTATAACAGTACCCAACCCATAGCTGTGAGTGTGAAAGCAAATTTTCACCCCTGCATTTTTTTGTTTCTGTTCAATCCCTTGTCCTTTTAGAGTGGATAATAAAAGTGCTGCAGTAAGCAGGGTCAAGTAGGATATGCCAGTGAGAAACGTGAAAATGAGACTATAGGGTGCGATTATGGGCTCTAATGTGAGACGAATCCTTTCTAATCACATGATATGAACTAATGTCACCGGTTATTATAAAACAACAAAGTGTACGGCTACAGGAGGAGCAGAATGGATGACAGCTGCAGTTTTCAGTGTTTTGTTTAAGAGACTACAGTGTGCTCAATGTAAAAAACAGCAAGTGTTAAAATAACGAAGAGCGTGAAGCAAATTGTAATACATTATTTCCTGTATTTAATCTATAATCTCATTTTATTAATTTGACTGTAAAATATATCATTATTTTGTGCCTGCTGCGGATGTGATAGAATAATGAAAGAAGCCTTACTTACCTTTATCACTCAAGTCTCTGTCTACTCCATACTACCGCTGCAGCCAATTATGAGCCTCACACAGGGGTGTAGCTATAGGGAATCCAATGGTAGCTGTCACTTCCAACCCTGGATCATGAGGTGGCCCCAAATGTCCCTTTCATGTATAAAATATACCACTATTCTAAACAGGACAAGGTAGGTAGGGGCCCCAATGGGAATTTTGCATTGGCGCCCATGGGCTTCAAGTTACAGCTTTGGCCTCAACAGTATACGATATAGCACCATTGAGGCCATTGATTTGCTGCAGCATTCAAAGGGGTGTGTGGTCACAGAATCTTGCCATAAGAGCACAAAATGCCCGCAATCAGAAATTCCAGACATGATTTTTACCTACCTCTGTAGCTCCTTTTTAGCAGCTCCTTTTCAGTTCTAGGTGCAGAAAGTAATAATGAAATAACCAAAGCAAATGGAGCAATGCTCCCATCAGTTTCCACCTAAGGCTAGGTTCATATCTGCGTTCAATAACTGTTCAGGGATTTCGTTCCATATTCCTCTTGAAAAGTGCTTAGAGAAAAGTAATCACTTTTTAAATTAATTGGGTTTCCTTTTTTCGGGACCCAAAGAATGGAAACTCAACTGCAGATGAGAACCTAGCGTAAATCAAATCCAGTATTTTTGGGACAGTGCCCGACACAAAAAAAATATGAACCATGAAAGATAAGAACAATGTGTAGATCAAATAATATTTTCTAAGTTGTAGACAGTACAAACTTAGTCTAGAGGTGGGTAAACCTCTCAAGATTCATTTGTTTTTGGCTTTGGGTGGCAAGGGTAAAAGATTAATCTTGGGTTGAATGAGTTTGGTACAAACCACAACTTACAATGGCTTCAAACATAGTGTAAAACGCCATCAACACTCCTTGGAACCTATCTATAAAACATAGTGTAGAACACTGTCAGGGCTCCTAGGAACCTATCTATAAAACATAGTGTAGAACACTGTCAGGACTCCTAGGATCCTATCTATAAAACATAGTGTATAACACTGTCAGAGCTTCTAGAAACCTATCTATAAAACATAGTGTAGAACACTGTCAGGACTCCTAGGAGCCTATCTATAAAACATAGTGTAGAACACTGTCAGAGCTTCTAGGAACCTATCTATAAAACATAGTGTAGAACACTGTCAGGACTCCTAGGAGCCTATCTATAAAACATAGTGTAGAACACTGTCAGGGCTCCTAGGAACCTATCTATAAAACATATTGTAGAACACTGTCAGGACTCCTAGGAACCTATCTATAAAACATAGTGTAGAACACTGTCAGGGCTCCTAGGATCCTATCTATAAAACATAGTGTATGACACTGTCAGGGCTCCTAGGAACCTATCTATAAAACATAGTGTAGAACACTGTCAGGACTCCTAGGATCCTATCTATAAAACATAGTGTAGAACATTGTCAGGGCTCCTAGGCACCTATTTATAAAACATAGTGTAGAACACTGTCAGGGCTCCTAGGAACCTATCTATAAAACGTAGTGTAGAACACTGTCAGGACTCCTAGGAGTCTATCTATAAAACGTAGTGTAGAACACTGTCAGGACTCCTAGGAGTCTATCTATAAAACGTAGTGTAGAACACTGTCAGGGCTCCTAGGAACCTATCTATAAAACGTAGTGTAGAACATTGTCAAGACTCCTAGGAACCTATCTATAAAACGTAGTGTAGAACATTGTCAAGACTCCTAGGAACCTATCTATAAAACATAGTGTAGAACACTGTCAGGGCTACTAGGAACCTATCTATAAAACATAGTGTAGAACACTGTCAAGACTCCTAGGAACCTATCTATAAAACATAGTGTAGAACACTGTCAGGCTCCAAAAATTACTCTTGCAAAAATCAATGTTTTGTAGAAAAATTACCCCATTTTTATATCTTGTAAGTATTATAGGCTTGTTGTTATTTGGGCGACAAATTTGTAGCTTTGATCTATTTAGAAAGTGATGAAAAATTGGCGTTTGAAAAAAAAGGCACTAAAACTATTCTTTTATGGTAGCAAATGTGAAATCAAAATGTTTTTTTTTTTTTTTTATGCCAACACTGTGGTGCCAAAAGTGTGTGCTATAGTGGAATGTCATGGACAAAGCTGCAGAATATGTCTGGCCTAGTGGTTACTATGGCAACATGTATGTTAAATATTATATTTACAATATTCTCTAGCAGACATGGTGTTAACACTCTACTGACATCATATCTGCTATATTCTGGGAACATGGGTGCGGTTAGAGTACACCATAGTAGAAATCTCCTTACATAGTAGCAAGATGGAAAGTAACACCCACTCTCATGAATATAAATTAGTGACAAATACACATGTCTAGGTCTGTCTTTGGGGAAGACCAGGGGAAGACCAGGAGGTCTGTCTTTGGGAACACCAGGGTGGGTGGTCCAGGCAGATGGACATCCATGGACATCGTAACCAGCCCAAGTCCACCAACCAGATGACAAGCATGAACCAAGCTGTAACTACAAGATATCCAGATGATTTAACTTCTCTGAAGATGTAAGCTATTGACATTGACTGATATATGTGTTATTTGGACACTTTCCCTGTTCCTGTGTTTTCCTTCAAGATATTAATAAACCCTTACATTGATTTCAGCATTTTCAGATCGCCGTATCCTTCCTGCAGAAGTTAGGATGGGTGATCAACTGGGAGAAGTCCGAGATAGTGCCAGCCACCCTAAAGAAATTTCTCGGGTTCATTCTGGATTCCCAGAACATGCAGATCTATCTTTCCAGCCCAAGGAAACTAAAGATAGAGGCGGCTGCCCGATTCCTCCTCAGAACTCGGCGGGTGACCATCCAGACCGCCATGAAGGTTTTAGGCCTGATGTCATCTTCGGCCAGGGCGGTCCCTTGGGTCTTTATGGCATTTGCGTCCCCTCCAGAAGGAAGTGTTGAGCGCCTGGAACAGGTCTCCACAGGGACTGCAGGAGAAGATCTGCCTTTCTCCCAGTACCCGTCTTTCCCTCAGATGGTGGATACACCTGAAGGACGGAAGGTCCACGGTTCCAACAAAATGGATCCTGCTGACTACAGATGCGTCCCACGGGGGATGGGGAGCCCACCTACACGACAGGACTATACACGGCGTTTGGGCGCATGCGGAAGAGGGGTCACCCAACCTGAAGGAGCTTCAGGCAGTATACCTTGCCTTGTGTCATTTCGCCCCCCTCCTCAAAAGGAGGGCGGTCAAGGTCCGGTTGGACAACAGGACAACGGTTATATATATAAACAAGCAAGGTGGCACCAGATCCCCGGCCCTTCAAAGAACCACGAACTTAATCTTCACATGGGCAGAGAAGAACCTGTCCCATCTATCCGCTGTTCACATCAAGGGCTCCCTGAACATAGTAGCGGATCAGTTGAGTCGGGGTATCACCGTATCGAGAGAATGGTCGCTTCATCCAGGGGTGTTCCAACAGATCGTCCAAAGATGGGGTCCCAGATGGGGTCCCAGAGGTCGATCTTATGGCGACCCGACTCAACGCCAAGGTGGAAACCTTCTGTTCCCTGTATCAGGAGGACAATCCTTTGGCAGTGGATGCCCTGTCCATCCCATGGAGGTTCAGGCTGATTTACATCTTCCCTCCAGTTCCCATCATACCCAGGGTATTGATGAAGATAAGACAGGACCAAGTCTCGGGTATTGCCATAATCCCGTTCTGGTCAAAAAGGACTTGGTTTGCCCAGCTCATGAGGATGAGTCAAGGCATATACTGGAGGCTCCCCCCCCCCTCCCAGACCTGGTAACTCAAGGAGAGCTGATCTGCCAGGATCTGAGGAGATTCAACTTGACAGCCTGGAAGTTGACCAGTCCCTATTAAGGAATAGAGGACTTTCAAGTGCCGTCCTGAAGACGATGTCATGTGCCCGCGCAGTATCAACAAACAAAAGTTACCAGAGGATCGGTAACATATTTAATGACTGGTGCTGGGAGCACAAAGTGGACTCCATGGATCCCCCAGTGGGGTGATCCTGGACTTCCTTCAGGACGGCCAAGACAGGGGGCTCGCGGTCGCAACCCTGAAGGTGCACGTGGCCGCCCTGTCCGCCTGTCTGGGGAGGTGTTTTTCTCAAAACTCTCTAGTAAGCACCTTCCTAAAAGGTGCAGGGAGATTGAGACCCGCAGTATCTGCGCCTGTCCATAAGTAGGGACCTCAACACGGTCTTGATGGCACTATGCGAAAAGCCATTTGAGCCTCTGGAGGCTGTTGAACCAAAGTTTCTCACCTTTAAGGTGGCATTCCTCTTGGCAGTAACATCGGCCAAGAGGGTGGGTGAGTTGCAGGCTTTTTCCTGTAAGGAGCCTTATACCAGTTTCTTTGAGGACCGGGTCCAATTGAGATTCCTCCTGGGTTTTACACCCAAGATACCCTCCGCTTCCAACAGAAGTCAGTTGGTCACGCTTCCTGTATTCCATCCAGCTCCCTCTACAGCGGAGGAAGTCAAGCTGCACTCATTGGATCTATCCAGATGTCTAAGGATATACATAGAGCGCACTCGCTCTTTCAGGAGAGCAGAAAACCTGTTTGTCAATTTCTTTGGGAAATTGAAAGGGCTGGCGACTTCTAAACCCACCATATCTAGGTGGGTGAAGGAGGTCATTAAAATATCATTTACGTCCCAAGGTTTACCTCCACCTTCCTTGCTGACAGCGCACTCCACGAGGGTGGTAGCCACCTCCTGGTCAGAGAGATGCGCTTTGCCGCTGGAGCAGATTTGTGCGGCAGCGTCGTGGAGCTCAGACTCCACATTTGTGAAACACTATAGGCTAGTCAGCCATACTGCTGAGGCCTCGACATTTGGCTGGACGGTGTTGAGCTCAGTTGAGCGCCAAAACCCACCCTAAGTGGAGAATTACTTGTTATCTCCCCATATTGTGCCGCTGGTGGGACGCAAGGGAATGAATGGTTATGTAGATAACCTGTTTTCCCTAAGTCCCAACAGCGGCACAAGTCTCCCTCCCTAGAATTCACTGGAGGAGAGCAATACAAAACATGTACTGATTGTTACGTGCATTTTTATGTAAAACTGAGGTGTGTTGTGTATATAAGGATGTATAAACATCACACCAATGTACTAGATGCTATGTATAGGACCTATGTTGGTTACTTTGTATTAACACGCAGGGGGAGGGGTGTGGTGCCCTCTTATAGGGACCAGCCAGGTGATTAAAACTTGGCTAATTAAAAATTCCGCCTGTCCTACCAGCACACAGGGGCAGAAAATACCCCATATTGTGCCGCTGTTGGGACTTAGGGAAAACAGGTTATCTACATAACCATTCATTCTACGGAACAGCGGCACGCAGAAGACACCTAGAGGTAGGAGAAGAATAGCCTTTCTTAAGGCTATTCCTACGTGTTAGGCTCTGTGTGATGCAGTGAGATGAATCACAGACCCTACACTCTCTCCACCATTATGGCAACTAGCTTCTGGTGACGCTATGAGCATCTTTTATACTATATATGACAGCCTATTGGCTGAGAGGCTGTCAGTTCATGTGAGGTGGTTCTATAATGTCAGAGTCTGAATCACACACTTGTCTCTCCTGTATTTCCTGCTCAAACATGTGGTGGCGCCCATTTTAATTTGTCTGAGATGAATCGCAATTCGCTCAATTTTATTGTTCATTTTGGAATATTCAGGTAGAACCCATCTTTAGTTTTAACCACTTAAAATGTTTTCAAAAACTTTGCAAACAAAAAAGCTACGGTATATTCTGACACTCATAACTTTTCTTTATATTTCCATATACAAGGATGCATAAAGCATTTTTTTGTGGGGCCAGATGTTCTTTTCATTTATACCAAATTGGAGAATGTTTAATGCTTTGATTGCTTTTTATCCAAATTTTTTTTGTTTGTAGATCGCGTGTTTTCAGACACTAAGATACCTAATGTGTTGTGTGTTTCACTTTAGTAAAAAAGTTTTATGCTAAGACCCCACGTAGCAGGCCACAGAAAAAAAGCGCTATGGGAAAAACCACAGCAGCAATGCATCGTGGTTTTTCCTGCAGTGTTTTTCACAAATGTTTCCTCTGCGGATTTTGTGCTTCAATATTCCCTATATGGAAACCACAGGTAGGTATGATAACATGCTGCAATTTCAGCAATGATTTTGTAAATTGTCTGCTGTCCATATTAATCTAGAGGAAAGAAAGATTTCCAAGTATTTTTCCACTTTCATAGAGGTTCTATTGAGTTTGGAGTGTCTAGTTGTTAGGCTGTGATAGTGGAGTAATACAGGGACTTTGGTGTGTTAGATGCCCCCAGACATGCTTCCCCTGCTGTCCCCGTTGTATTCCAGAGGTGTTGGCATCATTTCCTGGGGTGTCATTGTGGACTTGGTTACTCTCCTTAATCGAATTTGGGTTTCCCCTGAAATTAGCATTTTTTCCCATAGACTATAATGGGATTTGATATTCGGTCGAATAGTCGAATATTGAGGGATTACTCGAAAATCAAATATCGAATATTTCATCTCTAGTCTAAACACATAGCTTATTCATTAGCCATCCCTTTGCTTGATGGGATGCCGTGGCTTGTCTTAGCCATCATTATCATCATCTCCACAATGAGGACCCTCCCATGGGCAAAACTACCATGGCAGAAGACTACCAGCAGTACAATGACTAAGGAGGCCCATTTCCGCTGAGAGCTAAGTTACATTTAGTGATGATGTGAAGGTTATAATCATGTAATGTATGGAAAACATTGTTATCCTTAAAAGCTGAATGCTAGATATAGTTGCTTATGCTTCAAACTAGGATATAGTGATACGTTGACAAGATGGCACCTGCACTTCAGAGTGCAAGAAAAACAAATGCTTGGCTTGCTGCTGGAAGACAGCTCCCTTGGGACACCGCACAGGATCGGGAGCAGCTGGCCATATATGGAACTGCTTAAACTTTCTCTTTCTGTTTGATTGAAATGTACTATACCAATCAGGAATGAATATGAAAATTTACGTGGTTGTTATCTCTCTTCCTTTCTCTGCTGCTATTTAACCCCACGTTGTATTAAATTAATTGTATTAAATGAAAGTGCATCAGTGTTTTCTCCTTCTGAGAGAGAGGAACTAATACCAACATCGCGAGTGGTGTGACTTCTTTACTGCTGGCACTCAGCCTAATTAATTAGGACGATGACCGTTACCCAGGATTATTGGTCAATTGGTCATAAACACAGCTTTGACCTTATCAATGATTATGGATGACAGAAGGAGATATAAAAACTGGATGTACCTCCCATATTTTAATGAGACATCATAATGCCTGCATGTGACATCATTATTAGAGATGAGCGAACACTAAAATGTTCGAGGTTCGAAATTCGATTCGAACAGCCGCTCAATGTTCGTGTGTTCGAATGGGTTTCGAACCCCATTATAGTCTATGGGGAACAGATACTCGTTAAGGGGGAAACCCAAATCCGTGTCTGGAGGGTCACCAAGTCCACTATGACACCCCAGGAAATGATGCCAACACCTCTGGAATGACACTGGGACAGCAGGGGAAGCATGTCTGGGGGCATCTAACACACCAAAGACCCTCTATTACCCCAACATCACAGCCTAACAACTACACACTTTACACACTCAATACCACATCTCTGACAGTAGGAAAACACCTTGAAACATGTGTATTTGGCACTTGCAGTGAGGAGAGCTTGTCACCAGCAGTGAATTTGGCCCTTGTAGTAAGTTGAGGTTGGCACCAACATTTGTTTTGAAAATCAGGGTGGATTGAGCCTCTAACCAGCAGAGTTTGGGCAAATTCATGGTGGAGGGAGCCTCTAAACACCCCAGTTTGGGCAAATTCATGGTGGAGGGAGCCTCTAAAAACCCCAGTTTGGACCAATTCATGGTGGAGGGAGCCTCTAACCAGCCCAGTGTGGGCAAATTCATGGTGGAGGGAGCCTCTAAAAAACCCAGTTTGGACCAATTCATGGTGGAGGGAGCCTCTAACCAGCCCAGTTTGGGCAAATTCATGGTGGAGGGAGCCTCTAAAAAACCCAGTTTGGACCAATTCATGGTGGAGGGAGCCTCTAACCAGCCCAGTTTGGGCAAATTCATGGTGGAGGGAGCCTCTAAAAAACCCAGTTTGGACCAATTCATGGTGGAGGGAGCCTCTAACCAGCCCAGTTTGGGCAAATTCATGGTGGAGGGAGCCTCTAAACAGCCCAGTTTGGGCAAATTCATGGTGGAGGGAGCCTCTAAACAGCCCAGTTTGGGCAAATTCATGGTGGAGGGAGCCTCTAACCAGCCCAGTTTGGACCAATTAATGGTGGAGGGAGCCTCTAACCAGCCCAGTTTGGGCAAATTCATGGTGGAGGGAGCCTCTAAACAGCCCAGTTTGGACCAATTCATGGTGGAGGGAGCCTCTAAAAAACCCAGTTTGGACCAATTCATGGTGGAGGGAGCCTCTAAACAGCCCAGTTTGGGCAAATTCATGGTGGAGGGAGCCTCTAACCAGCCCAGTTTGGACCAATTCATGGTGGAGGGAGCCTCTAACCAGCCCAGTTTGGGCAAATTCATGGTGGAGGGAGCCTCTAAACAGCCCAGTTTGGACCAATTCATGGTGGAGGGAGCCTCTAAAAAACCCAGTTTGGACCAATTCATGGTGGAGGGAGCCTCTAAACAGCCCAGTTTGGGCAAATTCATGGTGGAGGGAGCCTCTAACCAGCCCAGTTTGGACCAATTAATGGTGGAGGGAGCCTCTAAACAGCCAAGTTTTGGGAAATTCATGGTGGAGGGAGCCTCTAACCAGCCCAGTTTGGACCAATTCATGGTGGAGGGAGCCTCTAAACAGCCCAGTTTGGGCAAATTCATGGTGGAGGGAGCCTCTAAAAAACCCAGTTTGGACCAATTCATGGTGGAGGGAGCCTCTAACCAGCCCAGTTTGGACCAATTAATGGTGGAGGGAGCCTCTAAACAGCCAAGTTTGGACCAATTCATGGTGGAGGGAGCCTCTAAAAACCCCAGTTTGGACCAATTCATGGTGGAGGGAGCCTCTAACCAGCCCAGTTTGGGCAAATTCATGGTGGAGGGAGCCTCTAAACAGCCCAGTTTGGGCAAATTCATGGTGGAGGGAGCCTCTAACCAGCCCAGTTTGGACCAATTAATGGTGGAGGGAGCCGCTAAACAGCCCAGTTTGGACCAATTCATGGTGGAGGGAGCCTCTAAAAACCCCAGTTTGGACCAATTCATGGTGGAGGGAGCCTCTAAAAAACCCAGTTTGGACCAATTCATGGTGGAGGGAGCCTCTAACCAGCCCAGTTTGGACCAATTAATGGTGGAGGGAGCCTCTAAACAGCCAAGTTTGGACCAATTCATGGTGGAGGGAGCCTCTAAAAACCCCAGTTTGGACCAATTCATGGTGGAGGGAGCCTCTAAAAAACCCAGTTTGGACCAATTCATGGTGGAGGGAGCCTCTAAACAGCCCAGTTTGGGCAAATTCATGGTGGAGGGAGCCTCTAAAAACCCCAGTTTGGACCAATTCATGGTGGAGGGAGCCTCTAAAAACCCCAGTTTGGACCAATTCATGGTGGAGGGAGCCTCTAAAAACCCCAGTTTGGACCAATTCATGGTGGAGGGAGCCTCTAAAAAACCCAGTTTGGACCAATTCATGGTGGAGGGAGCCTCTAACCAGCCCAGTTTGGACCAATTCATGGTGGAGGGAGCCTCTAAAAACCCCAGTTTGGACCAATTCATGGTGGAGGGAGCCTCTAAACAGCCCAGTTTGGACCAATTCATGGTGGAGGGAGCCTCTAAAAACCCCAATTTGGACCAATTCATGGTGGAGGGAGCCTCTAACCAGCCCAGTTTGGACCAATTCATGGTGGAGGGAGCCTCTAACCAGCCCAGTTTGGGCAAATTCATGGTGGAGGGAGCCTCTAAAAACCCCAATTTGGACCAATTCATGGTGGAGGGAGCCTCTAAACAGCCCAGTTTTGGCAAATTCATGGTGGAGGGAGCCTCTAAAAACCCCAGTTTGGACCAATTCATGGTGGAGGGAGCCTCTAACCAGCCCAGTTTGGGCAAATTCATGGTGGAGGGAGCCTCTAACCAGCAGAGTTGTGGGAAAGCAGGGTGGAGGGAGCCTCTAACCAGCAGAGTTGGTGGAAATCAGGGTGGAGGGAGCCTCTAACCAGCAGAGTTGGGGGAAATCATGTTGGAGGGAGCCTAGTATTAGCAGAATTGTGCAACGCTTATGGTGGATGAGTATGAGGATGCGGAGGAATTGGAGAGGTTGAGTACAGACATGGAGTTTCATGTTGGGGTGCTTTACACAGGTGGGCACAAAAATGAAGGCTCTATCCAGTGGTGGTTCATTTTTATCAAAGTGAGCCGGTCGGCACTCTCAGCTGACAGACGGGTGCGCTTGTCAGTGATGATGCCACCGGCTGCACTGAACACCCTCTCAGATAGGACGCTGGCGGCAGGACAGGACAGCACCTCCAAGGCATATAGGGCAAGTTCAAGCCACAGGTCCAACTTCGACACCCAATACGTGTAGGGCGCAGAGGGGTCGGAGAGGACAGGGCTGTGGTCGGAAAGGTATTCCCGCAACATGCGCCTATACTTCTCACGCCTGGTGACACTAGGACCCTCCGTGGCGGCACTTTGGCGAGGGGGTGCCATCAAGGTGTCCCAGACCTTAGACAGTGTGCCCCTCGTTTGTGTGGACCGGTGAGAACTTGGTTGCCTACTGGAGGAACTGCCCTCTGTGAAGAGGTAAACTGTTTTGTGTTATGTTTACATGTAATTTCTTCTTTGTAACCTTAGTGGTGGTACATAAGTCCCCAGATCTGGTAATATCTCTGTGTGAATGTTCTATTACTGCTTCTTATTTCTTTCTTTCCTCATTAGGCTGGCCACCTAATGCTCTATTTTCCTACTATTTCTTGTCTTACCATCTGGGAACCATATACTAACACTAAGGAACTGTTCACATTAACATGGATTTATAAAGTGTTTTTGCATATTTACCTGCATGAGTGGAGTTGCACTGGGTGTGTCCGCCCTGATCTTATAAGAGGCAAGTCTGCAGCAACTCCAGGGTTTTATAGGGAAAACTGCAGAGTATTATGGGAAATGTCTAAGGTATAAAATGATTCCAATTCCCAGAAAGCTGGGTGTGTGTTGGTGAAGTTCACATGATGGATAGTTTGTGAGACTACAGCAGCCTGAGGTACAAGGTGTTTGTTGTATACATTATGGAGATTTTCTGAAGAATTATTATTTTTTGTTAAAACTGGACTTCCTGAAATAAACTCCTTGGATTCTTTTCATCATTCAAGACCTGATTGTTTTTTTGAAAAATCCCATGCTTCACATATGGTGTCAGAAGTGGGATCATTTTTGGAGTATTGCTGTAAGTACTCAAGCCTAAAGAAACAAGGGAGTTATGTACAAGACACGTTCCTGGCGTATTAATGCAAAGCCGCCAACTAAGTCTGCAAAGCGAACTGTTGCAAGGAAACTAGTGAATATGGAAAGTCAAGGTGTCAGACAGAGAGCACTGCTAGAGGAGGATGCAGAAGTGCAAGGAGCCACAGCTGCTCCATTAACTCCAAGTGTTGCTGAGCCTTCTGAAAAGACTTTACCAGAGAGCATTGCTGACCTTATGAAATGGTTAACTGTGCAGCAGATCAATGCAGAAAAAAGGCAAATGGAGGAAGCCAGGAGAAATTGCGAGGAATTGCGACGTCAGGATGAACGCTGGAGGGAGCTGTTTCAAACCCTGAGACCGCCTGTTGCTTGGAAAGACCCTCGCATGACTAAACTTTCTCCAGAAGATGATATTGAAGCCTATTTATCCACATTTGAAAGAATTGCACATACCTGTCAGTGGCCTAAGGAACAGTGGGTGGTAAGACTGGCGCCATATCTTACTGGACAAGCCCAACTGGCATATAGCCACATGAACATGAATGATGCAAATAACTATGACTTGGTTAAAGAGACTATTCTAAGGCGATATGACATCAGTGAGGAAACCTATAGACAGAGGTTCAGAGAACTCAAGTACAGCTACACTGATGGTCCAAGAGAAGTCTTTACTCGCCTGCAAGACTTATACATGAAATGGATGAAACCAGACAACAAGACGACTGAGCAGATTAGTGAAGCAATCATACTTGAACAGTTTCTACAAATTCTTCCAGCTGATGTTCTTGCTTGGGTTAAAAAACATCGGCCCAAAAATGCTGACAAAGCTATTTCTTTGGCAGAGGACTTTATCCTAGCAAAGAGAGACTTAAGCAGGTCTGCAACTGGCCCAGCCAAACCATTCAGAACTTTCTCTGGAGGGAGAGGTCAAGAAGCCAGAAGTCCATTACAAACTGTCACCAGTGAAAAAATGTGCTATATTTGCCAAGAAAAGGGACACCTAGCTAAATTTTGCCCCAGGAAAAGCTCTAAAGGCACAAAGTCTGGATTGTTTTTTGCTAGCAGTGACTTCATGCTGCCAATCCAAGTTAATGGACAGAACGTGGATGCTTTGCTTGATTCTGGCAGTAAATTAAGCTTGGTAAAGGAGAACCTAATAACTCAGAAGATGGACTCTCCCAAAGTGCCAATTACTTGTGTTCATGGAGATACAAAAAAATACTCCACATCAAATATTGACCTGCAGTTGGATGAAAAATGTTTTACTATGCCAGTAGTTGTTGTTCCAGAACTACAAGTCCCAGTGATCCTTGGAAGAACCACACCCGGATTCAAAGATTTGCTAATGGGGAAAAGCCAGCTGTCTGCTGTGACTACCAGAGCTAAAGCAAAGGCACACAAGAGAGGTGAGACTTTGGAGGACATTTTCCCATTCCATGAGGACATCATGGAGCCGCCATCATCAAAGTCTCTGAGAGTTCCAGGACAGCAGGATGTCTCTAGGAGAAGAGTTTCCCTGGATGGCAAGTATAAAAATGCTGACTTGTGGGACACTGATATTGCATTTGAACAAAAACAGGACATTGACTTATATGCATTGTATGAACAAGGTTTAACTAACAGTAAAATGGTTGCAGAAAGTGGTAAGCAGCTTGTTACACCCTATTATCTGGTGGAAAACAATATTTTATATAGAGTGTGTAGTCACCCAAAAACAGGAGAGCAAGTGCAACAGTTAGTTGTGCCAAAAAAGTTTAGACCAGAAATTTTGAAATTAGCGCATGATGTTCCTGTTGCTGGACATTTGGGTTATAAAAGAACTTTGGCCAGAGTACTCTATCGGTTCTATTGGCCTGGAGTTTATGATGAGATCACTACTTACTGTCGTAGTTGCCCAATATGTCAGTACACTGCTTCAGCTCCTCCCAAAGCAGAGCTTATACCCTTACCAATAATTGATGAACCATTTAATACTGTGGGTATGGATATTATCGGTCCACTAGAAAGAAGTTCCAAAGGTAACCGTTTCATTCTTACAATTGTTGATTACTGTACCAAGTATCCTGAAGCCATACCTATGCGCACAGTTACTGCTAAAAGAGTTGCAGAGGAAATTTTGAAGGTGTTTAGCAGGGTTGGATTACCTAAGCATATCCTTACTGATCAGGGGAGTAACTTTACATCTTCCTTTCTGTTAGAAGTTTATAAGCTTCTTGGTATACAGCCTCTCAGGACTACCCCTTATCATCCACAAACTGATGGGTTGACTGAACGGTATAACCAAACCTTGAAAAACATGCTTAGGAAATTTGCACATAATGATCCAAAACTATGGGACAAATGGTTGCCCTTTCTATTATTTGCCTATCGTGAGGTTCCACAAGAGTCTACAGGGTTTAGTCCTTTTGAATTGTTATATGGGAGACGACCCAGGGGACTCTTGGATGTTATTAAAGAGGTATGGGAAGGTAAAAATGGTCATCAGAAAAATGTGGTAGAACATGTATTGGAAATGAGAGAAAGATTAATGAAATTGATTAAGGTAGCTCATGATAATGTCCACAAGGCAAAAGTTTACCAAAAGAAATGGTATGATCAACATTCCAAAAATAAATCAATTAAAGTTGGGGATAAGGTTCTTCTCTTGCTTCCCAGCAGTGAGAATAAGTTGTTGGCCAGATGGCAAGGGCCATATAAAGTGGTTAGACAAACAGGTCCTGTTGACTTTGAAATTGAAACCCCAGATAAAAGACAAAAAAATAAGGTTTACCATGTAAATTTATTAAAACGTTGGATTGAACCAGAGGTTAGTCCTAAAGATAACACTACCTGTACTATTGTCGCAGAGTCTTCACAGGATATGTCTGAAGAAATGTATGATTTGTTGAAAAATTGTGCTCACTGGTCAGAGGTAACATTGAATCCAAAGTTATCTAAAGAGCAACATTGTGATCTGAGGAAGATTATAGGGTCCAGTTCACATATTTTTGGAAGTAAGCCTGGCCGTGTGTCTTTAGTTTCTCATACAATAAATACTGGAGATCATCCACCTATCAGACAGAGACCTTATCGTATACCTGAAAAATTAAAGGGTAAGGCTGAAAATGAGGTTCAAGAAATGCTTAAATTGGGAGTTATTGAACCCTCTAAAAGTCCTTGGTCATCACCTGTAGTGATGGTTGGGAAAAAAGATGGGACAATAAGATTTTGCATAGATTTTCGTAAAATTAATGCTATATCTAGTTTTGACAATTACCCAATGCCGCGTATTGATGAGCTCATAGATTGGGGTGTGCAGAATATATTTCTACCCTAGATTTATGTAAGGGGTACTGGCAAATTCCACTTGATGAGAAATCAAAAGAAAAAACTGCCTTTGTGATGCCTAATGGTTTGTATCAGTTCAGAAACATGCCATTTGGTCTTCATGGTGCTCCAGCCACGTTTCAAAGAGCCATGGACTTACTCTTGAAGGATCATACGGAGTACAGTGCTGCTTATTTAGATGATGTGGTAATCTTTAGCAAATCATGGGAAGAGCACTTGTATCACTTGGAAAAGGTGATAACTGAAATTGGGAAAGCAGGATTTACAATTAATCCACGTAAATGTGCTTTGGGATTCCAAGAAACAAAGTACCTTGGGTTTATTGTGGGTAGTGGTAAAGTAAGGCCAGAGATATCCAAAGTACAAGCCATTCAATCTGCGACTATTCCAGCCACAAAGAAAGAGGTCAGATCCTTTTTAGGTCTTGTTGGCTATTATAGACGTTTTATTCCAAACTTTGCTACTATCGTTGCTCCCTTAACCGACCTAACTAAAAAAAACAGTAGAGAGGACGTGATATGGACAACAGAATGTGATTCAGCTTTTGAACAAATAAAAGAAATTTTGTGTAAAGAACCAGTCTTACAAAGCCCAAACTATGACAAACCATTTATTGTACAGACGGATGCATCTGAGGTGGGACTTGGGGCAGTCCTGAGTCAAGAGATTAATGGTGAGGAACACCCTATTCTTTATCTAAGTAGGAAACTTTTTCCCCGTGAACAAAAGTATTCTACAATCGAGAAGGAAGGGCTGGCGATAAAGTGGGCATTGGAGGCATTACGCTATTATTTATTAGGAAGAGAGTTTACTTTAGTGACGGATCATCATCCCCTCACTTGGATTCATACCATGAAGGACAAAAATGCCAGAATAACTAGATGGTATTTAGCATTACAGCCATTTAAATTTGAGATACAACATCGGTCAGGGTCCAAGCACCAAAATGCCGATCATTTGTCTAGGTATGGTGCTGAAGTGAAAGCGGTCTGAAGAAGGACAAGCTTCTTCTTAAGGGGGGAGGAATGTGAAGAGGTAAACTGTTTTGTGTTATGTTTACATGTAATTTCTTCTTTGTAACCTTAGTGGTGGTACATAAGTCCCCAGATCTGGTAATATCTCTGTGTGAATGTTCTATTACTGCTTCTTATTTCTTTCTTTCCTCATTAGGCTGGCCACCTAATGCTCTATTTTCCTACTATTTCTTGTCTTACCATCTGGGAACCATATACTAACACTAAGGAACTGTTCACATTAACATGGATTTATAAAGTGTTTTTGCATATTTACCTGCATGAGTGGAGTTGCACTGGGTGTGTCCGCCCTGATCTTATAAGAGGCAAGTCTGCAGCAACTCCAGGGTTTTATAGGGAAAACTGCAGAGTATTATGGGAAATGTCTAAGGTATAAAATGATTCCAATTCCCAGAAAGCTGGGTGTGTGTTGGTGAAGTTCACATGATGGATAGTTTGTGAGACTACAGCAGCCTGAGGTACAAGGTGTTTGTTGTATACATTATGGAGATTTTCTGAAGAATTATTATTTTTTGTTAAAACTGGACTTCCTGAAATAAACTCCTTGGATTCTTTTCATCATTCAAGACCTGATTGTTTTTTTGAAAAATCCCATGCTTCACACCCTCCCTGCCGCCAACGTCACATGCTGGAAACATCTCCATCATATTCTGCACCAATTGCCTGTGGCAAGCATTGATGCGATTGGCCCTCCCCTCTACCGGAATAAAAGACGAGATGTTGTTTTTATACCGGGGGTCAAGGATAGCAAAGATCCAGTACTGGTTGTCCTCCATGATTTTGACAATACGCTTGTCAGTTGTAAAGCACCCCAACATGAACTCAGCCATGTCTGCCACAGTGTTAGTTGGCATGACTCCTCTGGCCCCACCGGAAAGTTCAATCTCCATTTCCTCCTCATCCTCCATGTCTACCCATCCGCGCTGCAACAATGGGACGATTCGAAGTTGCCCGGAAGCCTCCTGTATCACCATCACATCATCGGACAACTCTTCTTCCTCCTCCTCCTCCTCCTCCATTAAACGCAGTGAAGCGGACAGATGTGTGGACCTACTCTCCAGCTGTGACGGATCGGATGCTATCCCTAACTCCTCTGTGTGATCTGAGTTATCCCTGATGTCAATCAGGGATTCTCTCAGAACACACAAGAGCGGGATTGTAAGGCTCACCATCGCATCCTCAGAGCTCACCCTCCTTGTGGACTCCTCAAAGACCCGTAGGATGTCACAAAGGTCTCTCATCCATGGCCACTCATGGATGTGAAACTGAGGCAGCTGACTTTGTGGCACCCTAGGGTTTTGTAGCTGGTATTCCATCAAAGGTCTCTGCTGCTCAACCACTCTATTCAACATCTGAAACGTTGAGTTCCAGCGTGTGGGGACGTCGCACAAAAGCCGGTGTTGTGGCACATGCAGGCGTTGCTGGAGAGATTTTAAGCTAGCAGCGGCTACTGTCGACTTGCGAAAGTGGGCGCACATGCGCCGCACTTTCACCAGTAGCTCTGGAACATTGGGGTAGCTCTTTAGGAAACGTTGCACCACTAGGTTGAAGACGTGGGCCAGGCATGGAACATGTTGGAGTCCGGCAAGCTCCAGAGCTGCTACCAGGTTCCGGCCGTTATCACAAACGACCATGCCTGGGCCCAGGTGCAGCGGCTCAAACCATATTGCCGTCTCATCGAGGAGGGCATCCCTCACCTCGGAGGCGGTGTGCTGTCTGTCCCCCAAGCTGATCAGCTTCAGCACAGCCTGCTGACGTCTACCAACGCCAGTGCTGCAACGTTTCCAACTCGTAGCTGGGGTCAATCTAACAGCGGAGGAGGAGGCGGTGGCGGAGGAGGAGGCGGTGGCGGAGGAGGAGGCGGTAGAGGAGGAGGAGGAGGGGGGTGTTCTTCTCGTGTCCCTGCCAGGAATGTTAGGCGGGGAGACGAGGTACACCGGGCCAGTTTGGGAAGCAGTCCCAGCCTCAACTACATTCACCCAGTGTGCCGTCAGTGAAATGTAGCGTCCCTGTCCGCATGCACTTGTCCACGCGTCGGTGGTCAAGTGGACCTTTGTGCAAAGCGCGGAACTAAGGGCCCGCCTGATGTTGAGTGACACGTGCTGGTGCAAGGCGGGGACGGCACACCGGGAGAAGTAGTGACGACTAGGGACGGCATAGCGAGGTGCCACAGTTGCCATCAGGTCCAGGAAGGCGGGAGTTTCAACAAGCCGGAACGCCAACATCTCCTGGGCCAGCAGTTTAGCGATGTTGGCGTTCAAGGCTTGCGCGTGTGGGTGGTTAGCAGTGTATTTCTGCCGCCGCTCCAATGTCTGAGAGATGGTGGGTTGTTGTAAAGAAACGCCTGATGGTGCCTTTGATGGTGCAGGAGAAGGAGATAAGACAGGACCAGGGGAGGATGAGGTAGAAGTCAACAAAGTGGCGGAGGCAGATGAAGTGGTGTCCTGGCTCGTCCTCTGGAGTGCATCGCCAGCACAGTCAGCAGTGGCAGTGGCAGAGGCAGAGGCAGTGGCAGAGGCAGTGGCAGTGGCGTGAACGGCAGGCGGCCTTTGTCCTGCCGTTGCTGCCTGCCACTGATTCCAGTGCTTGGATTCCAAATGACGGCGCATTGAAGTGGTGGACAGGTTGCTCTTCTCAGAGCCCCTAATCAATTTCGAGAGGCAAATTGTGCAGACAACACTATATCTGTCCTCGGCGCATTCCTTGAAAAAACTCCACACCTTCGAGAAACGTGCCCTCGAGGTGGGAGTTTTTCGGGGCTGGGTACGAACTGGAACATCTTGGGAGATTCCGGGTGTGGCCTGGCTTCGCCTAAGCTGCTGACCTCTGCCTCTGCCTCTAGCTACCCTTTTTGGTGCTGCACCTGCCTCAACATCCACACTACTTTCCCCGCTTGACATCCCCCCTGTCCAGGTCGGGTCAGTGTCCTCATCATCCACCACTTCCTCTTCCAACTCCTGTCTCATCTCCTCCTCCCGCACAATGCGCCAGTCAACTGGATGCCCTGACGGCAACTGCGTCACATCATCGTCGATGAGGGTGGGTTGCTGGTCATCCACCACCAAATCGAACGGAGATGGAGGAGACTCTAGTGTTTGAGCATCTGGACACAGATGCTCCTCTGTTAGGTTCGTGGAATCGTGACGTGGAGAGGCAGGTTGAGGGACAATGAAAGGAGCGGAGAACAGCTCTGGGGAGCAGGGACAGTTTGGGTTATTGTTCTGTAAAGCTTCGGAATTTTGGGAGGAAGGAAGACAAGACTGTTGGGTAATAGGAGGAGAGGAGGCAGAGTCTGACTGGCTGCTGGACAATGTGCTGTAAGCGTTCTCTGACAGCCATTGCAAGACCTGTTCCTGGTTCTCGGGCCTACTAAGGTTTGTACCCTGCAGTTTAGTTAATGTGGCAAGCAACCCTGGCACTGTGGAGTGGCGCAATGCTTGCTGCCCCACAGGAGTAGGCACGGGACGCCCTGTGGCTTCACTGCTACCTTGCTCCCCAGAACCATTCCCCCGACCTCGCCCACGGCCTCGTCCCTTTCCGGGAGCCTTGCGCATTTTGAATTCCTAGTTAGAAATTGGCACTGTATACCAGTAGTAAAAATTGTGGGTGCACGTAACCCCAATATATTCTTTGAATTACCAGTCAGAAACTGGCACTATATGGCAGTAGCAAGAAATGAGGGTATTTGTATTCCCAATATATTCTTTGAATTCCCAGTCAGACAATGGCACTGTATACCAGTAGTAAAAATTGTGGGTGCACGTAACCCCAATATATTCTTTGAATTACCAGTCAGAAACTGGCACTATATGGCAGTAGCAAGAAATGAGGGTATTTGTATTCCCAATATATTCTTTGAATTCCCAGTCAGACAATGGCACTGTATACCAGTAGTAAAAATTGTGGGTGCACGTAACCCCAATATATTCTTTGAATTCCCAGTCAGACACTGGCACTATATGGCAGTAGCAAGAAATGAGGGTATTTGTATTCCCAATATATTCTTTGAATTCCCAGTCAGACAATGGCACTGTATACCAGTAGTAAAAATTGTGGGTGCACGTAACCCCAATATATTCTTTGAATTCCCAGTCAGACACTGGCACTATATGGCAGTAGCAAGAAATGAGGGTATTTGTATTCCCAATATATTCTTTGAATTCCCAGTCAGACAATGGCACTGTATACCAGTAGTAAAAATTGTGGGTGCACGTAACCCCAATATATTCTTTGAATTACCAGTCAGAAACTGGCACTATATGGCAGTAGCAAGAAATGAGGGTATTTGTATTCCCAATATATTCTTTGAATTCCCAGTCAGACAATGGCACTGTATACCAGTAGTAAAAATTGTGGGTGCACGTAACCCCAATATATTCTTTGAATTACCAGTCAGAAACTGGCACTATATGGCAGTAGCAAGAAATGAGGGTATTTGTATTCCCAATATATTCTTTGAATTCCCAGTCAGACAATGGCACTGTATACCAGTAGTAAAAATTGTGGGTGCACGTAACCCCAATATATTCTTTGAATTCCCAGTCAGACACTGGCACTATATGGCAGTAGCAAGAAATGAGGGTATTTGTATTCCCAATATATTCTTTGAATTCCCAGTCAGACAATGGCACTGTATACCAGTAGTAAAAATTGTGGGTGCACGTAACCCCAATATATTCTTTGAATTACCAGTCAGAAACTGGCACTATATGGCAGTAGCAAGAAATGAGGGTATTTGTATTCCCAATATATTCTTTGAATTCCCAGTCAGACAATGGCACTGTATACCAGTAGTAAAAATTGTGGGTGCACGTAACCCCAATATATTCTTTGAATTCCCAGTCAGAAACTGGCACTGTATACCAGTAGTAAAAATTGTGGGTGCACGTAACCCCAATATATTCTTTGAATTACCAGTCAGAAACTGGCACTGTATACCAGTAGTAAAAATTGTGGGTGCACGTAACCCCAATATATTCTTTGAATTACCAGTCAGAAACTGGCACTATATGGCAGTAGCAAGAAATGAGGGTATTTATAACCCCAATATATTCTTTGAATTCCCAGTCAGACAATGGCACTGTATACCAGTAGTAAAAATTGTGGGTGCACGTAACCCCAATATATTCTTTGAATTCCCAGTCAGAAACTGGCACTATATGGCAGTAGCAAAAATAGTGGGTGTATATAGCCCCAATTCTATTGCTAGGGGACTTGCAGGGTATTTCTGGGGTGAAGGTGGGGGGGCACACCGTTGGAACGGGTATCGGGGGTATATATCGGGTATACGGGAATACACTGACAGTGTATTCCATTCAGGATCCTGGGAAAGCTGGGTTGCGGCGATTGAGCCCGTCAGTGCCACGTTACACTGACAAGCTTCTCCCTGGAATTTAGCTTTTACAAGAGCTGTTGTGGTTGTCTTCTCCTTCCTATCCTAGCCTGTCCCTGCCTACCCAGAATCTAAGCCCTAGCTAGCTGGACGGAAACCTCCGTCCTCGGTGAATTGCAAGCTCAGAATGACGCGAACCTGGGCGGCGCTGTTCTTTTAAATTAGAGGTCACATGTTTTCGGCAGCCAATGGGTTTTGCCTACTTTTTTCAACGTCACCGGTGTCGTAGTTCCTGTCCCACCTACCCTGCGCTGTTATTGGAGCAAAAAAGGCACCAGGGAAGGTGGGAGGGGAATCGAGTAATGGCGCACTTTACCACGCGGTGTTCGATTCGATTCGAACATGCCGAACAGCCTAATATCCGATCGAACATGAGTTCGATAGAACACTGTTCGCTCATCTCTAATCATTATAATTAGAGATGAGCGAGTACTGTTCGGATCAGCCGATCCGAACAGCACGCTTGCATAGAAATGAATGGATGCACCTGGTACTTCCGCTTGGACGTTGCCGGCGCGCTTAACCCCCCGCGTGTCCATTCATTTCTATGCGAGCGTGCTGTTCGGATCAGCTGATCCAAACAGTACTCGCTCATCTCTAATTATAATTACTTTTTTTCATTTGTTGTGATGTCACAGTGTACACAGTCATCTTTTTGTGCATGCATTATCTCTGTGCTCTGATGGCATAGTGGGCATTCATTGTACTGTAAAATCACTATGTGCATCTTCCCTGTGTATAAGGGAGACCAAAATAATTGTATACGTTTCAAGGTCTGACCCTCTTCCTGCCCCAGACATTTTTCGATTTTCGTTTTCTTCCAAAAGTCATAACTTTTTATTTTTCCATTCAAAATCATATGAGGGCTTCATTTTTGCAGGACAAATTGTACTTTGCAATAGTACCATTTAATATTCTGTAGGATGTATTGGGAACCTGGAAAAAAAAATTCTGAAAAACTTTTTACATGATTTTGTTAGGGCTTTTGTTTTTCAGGAGTTCACAATGCGGCCAAAATGACGTCACCTGTATTTTGTGGGTTAGTATGATTACAGTGATGCCAAAATTATACAGTTTTTTTTTTTACATTTTAACCCCTTAAACTACCTCAATTTTGAAAATGAAAACATTTATTGGAGTCACCATATTCTTTCTTTCTTTAAATGTAGATTGTGAGCGTCATATACAGTAGGGAGCACAATGTACATTTTTTTTTCCTATCAGTATGTCTCTGTAGAATGGGAGGAAATCCACACAAACACGGGGAGAACATACAAACTCTTTGCAGATGTTGTGCCTGGCAGGATTCAAACCCAGGACTCCAGTGCTGCAAGGCTGTAGTGCTAACCTCTGAGCCACCGTGTTGCCCCTGGAGTCACCATATTCTGACACCCATAACTTCCATATACTTTCACTTACAAGACTGTATAGGGCTTATTTTTTGCATGGCCAAATGTAATTTTCACTTACACTACTTTGTGGAATGTCTATTGATTTAAAATTTTCATGAAAAACAAAACCGCAAAAAGTGTATCTCTTTTTTTTCCTGCTATAGTATTCATCATATAGGAAAAATATTTTTGAACACTGGACTTTTTAGACACAGGCATACCTAGTGAGTGTTTTAGTGGTGATTTAAACTTTAATTTTTTTGTGCTTTTTAATTTTTTTCTTTAAAGCTTTAAGCTTATATCACCACCCTTACCCTAGATGAGATGTACAAATAAGTAAAGTAAAATACATACTCACTAGGTACCCCCAGAGACTTGTGGGTTTCTTCTTAGGCTGAGTTCACACGGGTTTTTTTGGACTGGATTTTGAAGCAGCGGCCGCCTCAGAATCCGGTCCAAAAGACGTTCCCGCGACTACCCGCGACTAGTTGCCAGTGCTGTGCAGTCGTGACATTCTGCTCCGGATTAGGCCCAAATGAATGGGCCTATTCGGGAAGGAGTGTTACACTGGGGAAGCCGCGACGGATTTAGCCACGGAATCCATGGCAAGATAGGGCAGCTCGCTTCTTTTTTCCGGGAGCGGAAAAAAGAAGTGAATGACTCCCATTGAAGTCAATGGGAGGCATTTTTGGAGGCAGATTCTGTGTCGGATTCCGCGGCAAAATCTGGTCCAAAAAACCCTGTGTGAACTCAGAGGACTTGTTTCAGGACATATGTAGCAAGTGGATACATAATCCCAGACAACCTTAGCCAGCATAGGCTCCCAGTAGTGTCAACTGCAAACTCAAGAGTCTTTCACATCCCACTATGACTATCTAGTTCCTAGAATTGACTTCAGAAAAATATCTTTCTTCTTCTAGAAACAGGAACAAGTATCTTGCCAGAGGGAACATCTTTAGGAAATAATAGTGATGGAGTAATAATATGCTGCTGAGAAACTTCTGACTGATTCATTACTTTGAAAGACCAGGATCATCCTTGATATTTTTCTCAGCTGGATGAGTGCTACAGGAAACCAAATCATACAAAGAATATCGCCCATTGGGCTTGCTGAGGTTTCAGTCGCTTTGTGGTCTGCAGATGTCAGATTTTTGTGATCTATATAAACTATCACCAGATGTGTGGTTTCTTCTAGGAGTTATCTCCACTCTTCGAAGGTGATCTTGATTGTCAGTCACTCCCTGTCCCCGATTAAGTAGTTTTCTGCTGAGAAGAGCTTAGAGAAGAAGCTACAGGTAACAAGTTTACCTTTGATATTCCTCCGGGATAACAAGACTTGAGCGGCTAGGAAAGAAAAATTCATTTCCACCAAGAATTGTTTGGTCATATCAAGGAGCTCTCCAATGGAGGAAGAGGTAATGGATTTCCTGAAGATGTATCAGAGCTTGGTGTATTTAATGTGTAGATAAATCTGGAGAGAATATCAAATATGATCAAGGCACATTACAACACAATCCCATAAAATATTAACATATTTTTGGAAAAATCCAAGGTACATTGTATAGACAGAAGGGCATTACTAGATATTCAGAGAGGTCATATCTGGTATTGAAAGTAATTTTCCACTTATTGCCCTTCCAGATATGAATCAAATTGTAGGCACCCCAGAGATCCAACTTTGTAAAGATCTTGGCCCCATGAATTCAATTTAAAAAAATTCAAAAATTAATGGTAATGGCTATTTGTTCTTCTCAATTATTTTGCCTAATCTCATGGTCATAGAGCAAGACCTGGAAAATCTCATTAACAAATTTTTGAAAAACTACAGATGCATTGTGCAGACTGAAGGACATTAAGAGATGCCCACAGTGTCCATCTCTGGAATTGAAAGTTGTTTTTCACTCTTTGCCCTTCTGGATGTGATCCAAATTGTAGGCACTCCAATGACCCAATTTTGTGAAGATTTTTGCTCCACAAATTTTATCAAAAAGTTTAAAATGAATGGTAATGGAATTTGTTTTTGATGATTTTTTGTAGTTCCCAATAATTATGGAACTTATTAATAGTCAATGAGAACAGTTTGTCTTTTCAACAAAAAAAATACAGCTCTGGCTGGTAAATTTTTGGATAAATCCCCTCTCAGGAGTTTCCTTGGTGTAGTCTGATATTGCTTGAGTTTCTGGCAGAGATAATAGATGATCCCATTCATGAGTGATTGAAAATTTAGGGATCAAATCATTTGGGCAGTCATAAGGCAGATGAAGCAGTAGGGTCTAAACCTCATTTTCACTAAATAAATTTGCATAGGGAGAAGAAAGGCTGGTTAAATACTGTAAAACTGGAGAGCACTCGCTAGGATGGACCTCCAAAAGATGTTTTGAGTTACTAAAGATACTCCATTGAAGGACTACACAATTGCAAGTAATTTTGACCATGGCAGGTTGAGAAGTACAGAATTTACAGAATTGGGGAAAATATAGAACATTTTTTCTTTAGAACCTGAAACACTGCACTGTTTTTTTTTTTTTTATTTCAGGTATAAAGGTTTTTACGCCCTTTAGAATAATCCTATCAGTTGTCCATTGGCTCCAGCAGACATTTTATTGGCCCATTTTTACTATTACTTTTTCATGCTTAAAAAAAATTAGATCATGTTAAGACAGTTTTGATGATTTTTTCTCATTCTGATATGTCCTGCAAAAATAAATTCCCATATTTTTTGGACTATAAGATACACTTTTTCTCCTACAAATTTTGGAGGAAAATGGGGGGTGCCTCTTATAATCGGAATGTGGGGTTGGGGGAGGGGTGGATGGGTGGGGTCACAGTGTTGCCCCACTCCTGCTTCCTGCAGCAGCATGAGTAGGACAATGTGCAGGGTCTGTAAAGATAATGACAGCCACTCTGCTACAGAGTGGTTGCCATAGCTACCGGGTCTCCACTGTAAGAAAATAGTAAAAAAAAGTTTAAAAAAATATAATCAAAAACTAAAAAGTTCTAAATCATCCTCTTTCCCTAGAAGACATAGAAAAGTAGAAAATTACATTAGGTATCCCTGTGTCTGAAAGTGCCCAGGCTAAAGACTTAGTAAAATATTTTTCCCATATGGTGAACGTTGTAATGGAAAAAAAATCTAAAGTGTCAAACTGCCATTTTTTTTCACTGTTTCTTCCCTGATTTGAATAAAAAGTGACCTAAGCAACAGACATTCCCTAAAATTGTATAACTAAAGAGTACAACTGGCCCCGCAAGAATAGACCCCCCTGTAGCCATTGCATAACAAAAACTCCCATATATTAAATATTTTACTACCGTATATACTCGAGTATAAGCCGACCCGAATATAAGCCGACCCCCTAATTTTACCACAAAAAACTGGGAAAACTTATTGACTCGAGTATAAGCCAAAGGGGGGGGGGGAATGCAGCAGCTACTGGAAAAGTTCAAAAATTAAAATGGTCAGAGTTTTTGGGTGCAGTAGGTGCTGGGAAAGGGGAGGGGGTGTTTTGGTTGTCTGTCTGCCCCTTCCCTGAGCTTGAGGACTGTTTTTTCTTCCCCCACTTGGAATTCAGTCTTGCTGAATATAGGGTATCTGCAGTGCTCCTATTAACCCCTTCCCGACGGAACAGGAGCGCTGCAGATCCTCTATATTCAGTAGACCAGGCACTGTCAGACACAGGGATACCTAATGTCTATGTGTTTCACAGTAATTTTTACTTTTGTAAGTATTCTAGGGAAAGGAGGGATTAAGAACTTTTATTTTTTTTAATCTTTTTTTTTTTTTTTTGCACTATTTATGGGAGATTCTATACATTGATATTGTGGCTGGTCATAGACCTCCCTCATCCTCCTAAAAAATAAATAAATAAATAAAATTAATTATTTTTTTTGCTGACTCGAGTATAAGCCAAGGGAGGCTTTTTCAGCACAAAAACTGGGCTGAAAAATTTGGCTTATACTCGAGTGTATACGGTATTTTTGCTTCAAATTTTTTTCCCTATTTTCCTCCTCTAAAACCTGGGTGCGTCTTATAGTCCGAAAAATACGCTAAATGTCCATAATAAATGAGGAGAAGTAAAAAATGTAGGAGTCAACACATTGGTACAAAAAGTTTATTTAGTAACAGGTTTGTAAACATTTGAGGTAAATTAACATTTACATCAACTTGTCCTTACAGAATTTAATACACAAGGCACTTCCTTAAAGACAGCACTTTAAACAGTCTTGCTGCTTTCTTTTTGATATTACAAGTCCCTGCCTATAAGACTATTTCCTTTTATTATGAGGTTCTGTAATGAAATGACAAACATCTTTTAGGCAACATGAAACCTCCTTATAAGCGTCAGCTGCAACACAAAGCTTTATTCGTAAATTAGTCTGTGTTCCCAAATTGTAAAATTTATGTAAATGTTGCAGATGGGCTGAAATTTCTAATAATATACCATTCTTAGACTTCTTATTCCCATACATGTAGAGTATATGTTCCTGACTAAAACAGATTTTATGTAATAACATTTTTAGTTAAATGCCTGTTTTTGGAAAGGGCCATCAATGAGTCATTGGTGGGAGTCCAACTCCTGAGACTTCTACTGATCCATAGAATGAAGGGGCCAAAGTGCTCGTCTAAATAGTACCATTGCAGTATCAACACAGCCACACAAGCTTTTGTGGCCGATGTACCATTGACCGCTAGAGGTCCAATGAGTCTGATTCTCACCTATGGATGCAATTTTTTTTTTTTTTGCCCTTCAAATTGAGAAATGGAAAAGATTCACTACGCATTACTAAACAGCTTCTCATATGGGGAAAATATTTTTGTCTTAAAAACATTAAGTAAGTCATTAAGTACATGTAACTCTACGACATACTATAGGTCATGAACAGCTATGACATTGCCTTGGCTCGTCTCTAATTCTTTGAGTTTCATTGGGCAAGTGGAAAGGAGTGGGCCACACTGCTAGAACCACCTGAGAATGTGTGGACACATCCTTGTCAAAACTTTTCGTATATAACATGCAAAATTCAAAAAGTCTAAATTTTAGTCCTTAGTAGAGATGAGCAAACACTGTTCGGATCAGCCGATCCGAACAGCACACTCCCATAGAAATGAATGGAAGCACCTGTGACACCGGCAAAGTCAACATCACAGATGCTTCCATTCATTTCTATGGGAGCGTGCTGTTTGGATCGGCTGATCCGAACAGTGTTCGCTCATCTCTAGTCCTTAGTGTTCTGTAAAGAAGCAATAGAAAGAGAATGATTTCCCTAGGTAATCTAATGTCAGCATCTGCAGAAGCCTTGGTAGCTCCGAAACACTCTGTAGGAATTTAGGAAACTTTCAGCATTAAACTGAACATATAGTACAATATGATGCTCTCATTGCTGTGAGATTTGTTGCTAGCAAGGTGCAAATAAGCAAAACAAAACTAAAAACATAAGTGAAATGGATGCTGTAATATATTTAACAGACTACAGTTTGAGGACAATGATATTATATTTGTTCTTTTTGTCTAAATTCAAAATTCTGTGCCGATTCATTTCATTATGTGGCTTTATTGGGTTTGTGGTTGCATAAGGTCACCACTAGAGGGAGCTTAGTAGCTTACTGCATACTGATTAAGCTCCTCCTACTGATGGCTGCAGGCAGCAAATATATTGTCTATTAGCTGATTTCCTACGTAGGATTTGGAGCACTGTGTAATAAAAATGGAGCTCTGACTACTGTAAAGATATATTAAGAATGTTAATATTCACTTTAAACTATAACTAGAATTTTGTAAATTAAATTACAAATGAATTATACAAAATATTATTAATCACATTAATTTTAAAATTAATTCAATAAAATATTGCTAATCATCTTTTAAAGGAAGTCTGTCACTGGGAAACACAGTGTATTGTAGGGGATTTTATGTATAGCCATTTCTTTGAATTTTTTTTTTTTTTAGAAATATGTAAAGTTTAATGGAGCCCCTAAATACAAAATTCAGTTATAGTCCCCAAAATGTAAACCATTCAAATAATTACAAATTTGATTAATTTATTTTTAATTTTAATTTTTTTTAACTTTATTATCTAATCTGATTTTATTCTTAAAACTACAGAAAACGTATATCAAACATGGTTACAAGTCACAAAAGCATTAGCTTGAAAACCAATACAGGGAAGATAGTGAACACATGGAATTAAATATGCCTTAAATGTACTGTCTTAAATCTGAAGAGCTCCTGTGTTGTTGGTTTTTTTTAAGACATCTGTTTTTTTAGGATCAACTCCTTTTAAGGAAATGTTGTTAAATTTATATTTATACTAATGTAAACTTCAAAATCTGTATTTTGTCCAAATGTGCAATTAAATCAATAGATAACCGTAACACTTTCAGAAACCAAAATTACAAAAATATTGCACACATTTTACAATAAAAATTGGTGCAAATAAAGCATGAGCAAATATAAAGCTACAATGTGAAGATTTATCATAATATTATATTTAATCATTCTTATTGAGTTTTTAAGTCACATTTCATAGGCCTTGTCGTTATAATGAATATTCTATATATGCACATACATATATACGTATGTACCGTATTTTTCGGACTATAAGACGCACTTTGGTTTTAAAGGAGAAAAATAGGAAGAAAAACTTTTTCATTTGATTGCAAGTCCCATAGACTGCAATACAACTGTATTGCAGTCTATGGGAGATGCTCTATATTACTATTGGGGCTGGTCATAGACCAGCCTCAATACTAATATTCCTAAGAAAAGCCAAGGCTCCCACGTGGCACAGGAACAGGTCGGCTCCTGCGGGAGCTGGCCTGCTGCAGTACAGGTACCAGGGGTGGCTTCTTAACTTTCTGGGGGAAGGGAAGGGGTTAACAAAGGTAGTAATGAGTGATGGAGGGCATTAGCTGTTAAGGCTTGTGGCCACTCTTGCAGAGCGATTGCAATAGCTATCGGGTCTCCTGTACAGTGGCGCGGTCGCCATCTTTAAGACCCAGCATCTACCGTATTGAAACGGCAGATGTCAGGAAGGGTCTGGAGTGTAGGGACATGATAATTAAGTACAGGGGCCGCAGGCTTTCTTCTCTCTCAGGTCTCTCCTTTGTCTGCTATTACCGTACCTCCTTTGCTTCGCACCAATGGGACAAACTAGGAAGCAGACAGGTACAAGCGCTGCAGGCTAATGCGCTTGCGCCGCCTATACCCTATTTCCTACACTACATTCGGACTATAAGACGCACCCCCATTTTCCTCCCATATTTGGGGGGAAAAAAGAGCATCTTATAGTCCGAAAAATACGGTACATATATCGCAGCTGTAGTGACTACTACGTAAGTGATTTATAGACATGTTTTTAGCATATGTATAACTTCAAGAATATTTTTTGTTTTTCTGAGAACATCAAATCACAAAATTGATTCTCCATAAAAATAAAAAAAAATAATAATAAAAAAAATTTCGTCATTGCTTTGTCATGTACTATAAATTGCCGGGAACATAAACATACTGCATTACTTATCATTTTCAAAGTGCAACTCTTTCTATACTTTAGAAATTGAAAACAATTCAACGTTGGATTTAAGTAGGTAGAAATCTTCAAACAGCCCACCTGTTCACACAGTCAGTAGAATACTTCTTATAATTCCACGATCCTTACCTAAAGGTAACTTCAAGCTACCATTGTGTATTAAAGACAATTGACCTGAAAACACGACAAGAATTTCTATCCAATGGCAATGATCTATCTTGAAAAAATATTTTAGGTATTTCATGACATTGTTTGTTCGAATAGAAGACATCATTTTTAGGATCGCAACGTATATATGTATATATGGTTTACTTTTAACTAATTGCTACGGGTTTACTAAAAATATTAGTCTCCTACTTCATCTTCCAAGTACCATTGGTGATGATATTTCTCAGTAGTGTTCTGCCACAACAATCTTTAGCGTTATACATGACATCTTCCTTTTCTTAGGTTAGTGGACATAACTATCAAAGTTGGAGGGTCTTCCGTGGCAGAAGATGTTGCGATACAAACCATGCGTTTGGTGTTGCCTACATGGAATAAATAGCTTAATCTTATGCACAGTATAATATCTCGCATCACTTTGCTGTTACAGTATCATACAAAATAGATATCATGCAAACTGTGAGTTGTAGATTTTACTTTATGTTACAGATAACAAGTAATAATGCCATCACATGAAAGACCGATAAATAATACAGCGGATTGACTCGATGACAAATAGCCATTATTCCTTGAGATACAGTATCGTTTGTACAATGTATTCATTTCCACATTGGAAGACAGGCGCATACAATACACATTTAAAAGGGTTTTCTCATCGCAGACAAAAACGCAATTTGTAATTTTTGGGGGAGGCCTTGTTGTTGGCTATTGACGTTAATGGCCAATCATACGACCTCCTACAAAAAGTCAACAGAAGAAGTATCCCACTCAGTCAGGAATACTGCTGTCAATTCATTCTACTGATTGTGAGAACCTTTCACCACCTTCACCAATTCAAGTTCTTAGCATCTGTTTATTGCCATTGGTCCACTGATTCCAGCACAATTGGAATTTTCTCTCTAGCCCCCACCATTCCTGAGCAATAAGCATACTTAGTTTTGGTACCTGGTGTTATTTAGGCAGGGCAGTGTCAGGCAGGGGGTGTGATTCGGAGCTCCAATCAGAGGCAGCCAGTGTCAAATCTCAGAATCACATCCCTGCCTGACACCACCTACCTTACAGTACAGAGACTAAATTGTATATCAGGCACCAAAACTAACAACAGTGATTGCTCAGGAACGGCGGGGGCTACAGAAAAGATTCCAACGGTGCCAGAATCAGTGGAGAAGGGACTAATGAAGGGTTGGAGTTAATGAAAGTGGCAAAAGGTCCTCTTTAAACCCCTAACATTGGTGGGATACCTTAATCATAAGCTATCAATGTCTGTGATAAGAGAACAGTTAAGATCAAATTAGCTTTCTCTCACTTCTCAATTTACATTATTGCTCCTACAATAAATTAGTAATTGCCAGTATGTTTGTTGACTTCTTCTTCGTATACCATTGCATCTTTTCAGAAAATACCAACATGGAGCACCAATTTGATGGGGTGTTTGACATAAATGATAAGTGATAATTAACATGAAAACGGCTGAACACACAGACACGGTCCATACAGATCAAATGTCCTCCATATACAGTGAGAAATAAGGAATTTTGAAAATAAAAAAATATATAAAATGTGCATTTTAGGATGTGCATATTTGGTATGTAAACATGTCGTCTTTGAACACTGGTTGTCTGGATACATTCAATCTGATCAGAAGAACAACAGAAAAGAAAACTTCTGAGAGAAATATAATTAAGAAATTTTTACATTGTCGATATTTTTAAAGTATGAAAAAAAAAGTTTATAATGAAAAAAATTTTCACCAGCCCTTGACAATGCACAGATGACGGTTCTTGAGCTGGCCATACACAATAGATAAATGTCAACCAAAACCGACCAATTTTGACAAGAATAGCCAATAATCTAAAATGTACTCTCCCCAATGGCAAGTACCAGGATAGATGAAGGTCAGCTAGTTGGATACAATGTGTCCGGCCAGTCTAAGCTTGACTTACAATATCATCAGATTAGTTGGGTTAAAAGCAAATAAATTAATGTATCTTATTCTGCAAAGCCAGAGTGGAAAAAAATCAGCTTTCTACGGTGAAATAAATTTCTTCAAAGAGTTCTCTGGGGAGGTTTTCTGCCTTTATTTCCCCCGGCTTCTATTGTGGACAAATCAGGGTTTCCAGGCTGGTTCCAACTCCGGATCAGTCCAAAATGAATTGTCATAAGCAAAAAATTGTGTAAAAAATTTAACTTTTTCAGGTATATCCATCATTTAAGAACCATAGTATATATACCCTCTCAGTAAATTGCTACAAGAGTGATGATATAACGGGGATAGTTTTGGGGGCAGGTCCACACTTCACTTTTGCAGTATGTTTTTGTAGATACGACTGTGAGATCAATAGATGGACCCGATTCATTTGTATGGGATAAACTGCTTACAAAGTGCATTAGTATGAATCAAGTCATCTAAAGGCACACTGCAAGTATACATTAGTGTGGACAAAGCCTTATATACAAAGGGGTAGAAATTCTACAAAGTGAACTGATGTGTAATAAGACTTGCATAGAGAGTCTCCCTGAAATGTTACCTATTGTGCTGCTGGATTTGTTTTTAAAAAAGTACAAGATAGAACTAAACATAATAAAATTTACGTACAAAAATTTACATTTGTTATTCCGGAATTTGGCTTCATTCTTCCATATAAGTTGTAGCTAATACATTTTAGGTAACTGATGACTGATTTTGGTTGAGCAGGAAACTTTTTGGTTTTCTGTAGAATCTCAATTTGTGTGTTCAACTTTTTGGTTTTCTGTTTTTATCATTTTTGCCATTTTATAGTACAGTTAACCTAAAAAATGTTCCATTTCCCATAGCGACATAACCATAGGGGCAAACTGACTACTCATACAGTATATAGGTTGGTTTTATACCAAGGCCTTGAGAAGGGAGCATCCAATTTAGTATAAGAAAAGCTTCACCATGGGGATGCTAAACTGTAATTTTGGGATTTTACTGGCACTTATTGGGAACGAATGATGGTATAAATGCCCAGTCCCAATAATCGTCATGTCTTCTAGTTTCACTGGTCACCAATGAAGGAGTCTTTGCTCATTCATCGAGTGATCTCTTACTTTCAGGGGAGCAAACAATCATTGTTGGCTTAGGGGCACATCACCCCTTGTAATAAAGGGCTTCCATTTGGCATACAATGATAGTATATGTCGTAAAATGATAATATTACCAATCATTCCTCCTATATGTGATTAGTCTGTGTAATAGGCCAGTGCAGAATAAAGGCTCCTCATCTAATACAACCCTAAGGGTAACAAACTATGGTGGATGAAGGAGTTGTACATTGAAAGACTTCAAGAGGGCCTAGCTGCTATTCCCTAATGTATGATATCTGACTTTTTGGGATTACTAGAGCTAGGTGTTTCATCCAAAAATTTATTCTAATGGCCATATTTGTTTTGATATGGATTTTTTTTGGCTTCTTCTTAGGAATATTATTATATTAAGTTATCAACCCAATTCAGTAGATGACTGTCTTGGCCACTGTCTTACATACACATAAATGGCAGTACAGTTACACAATGTCTACAGTAGAAGAAGAGTAAGGCTGTGCTTCGTAATGCCATGGTGGGTACAGGTATGATAATGGCACCTGACTGAGACCGCTCTTGTGCTCCACACCACTACCGGGATTTACTAGTGGGTCCCCATTTTCTCTACTTAGTATTATGGAAGCCTAAATATTCCTCGCTTGGTTCATTTGTAATTTGGATACTGTACAGCTGTCAACATAGAAGCTATTCACGTAAACGGGTAATTGATCCAAAAATGACAAAGTGCTATCTACAACTCGCAGTGTGCAATAACAGCAAACTTGAATTTTGGCATGACACGTCCTCTCTCGCCACCCTTCTCTTTATATATGTAACATGTAATGAGTTGTTAAAGCTCATTCAGTGACAGAAGTGACAAAAGACACGACTGCCACTCAATCGGTTAACCAAATAGGATTTTTTTTTATTTTTTTGCTTGTTCTTTTTGATGTGTACCCAGCAAATTCTTCTGCTGACATCGTAGGTTCTCTGCTTGTATCTAATATTATTTCTACACTGCTAAGTCGTCTGACCTAGCTCTGCTACTGCTGGATTTGCTAGCCCTGCTGAGCCTTCTTGTGTCTATCAACACTGGAGGCTGATGCATCTCTACGGTGGTAGTGGCTGGTTTCTCATCTACTTCTGACCTTACATTGCTTCCACTTCTCTCCATCACTGTGGCTACCCCCTCATCACTCCCTCCTTCATTTCTCACACTGCTTGGAGCGGAAGTAGTTGCACTGCACGCACTGGCACTGCTTGATCCAGGTTTTCTTTCCCGCTCCACCGTTAGGTTGGCCCAATTTTGCTCAGTGGTTAGCATGTGGTGGTCAAGATTGCCACTGAAAAAGGATGGGTCGATAGCTTCTTCTGCAAGGGATGCCATTTTGAAATCAGAAAGTGGAGATCTAGCATATACATGTTGCACGCTCGGAGGTGCAGTGGCTGCATCGGTATAATATGGTGGATAAGCCATGCTTGGCGGGGCAGTTCGCGGGAGCGGGCTAGGAGGATCTGCTTTATTGCAAGCGGGATCAGGGACATATCGATTAGTCATACCTTGCTTGAGTTTCTTCCACCCCAAGTGATATATCTCTAACATATTCAGCAAAAGAGACACGCAAGCCACTACAAGCATAAATATGATGAAAATGGTCTTTTCTGTTGGCCTGGAAATGAAGCAGTCCACAGTGTTGGGGCAAGGCCAACGGTTGCAACGATAAAGAGGTTTTAGCTCAAAACCATACAGGAAGTACTGTCCTACAATAAAGCCAATCTCAAACAGAGTCTTGAAAATAATATTGAAGACGTAGGTGCGGAGGAGGGCACCCCCTATTCTGATTTTACCCCTTTCATCTCTGATAGGGGGTTTCTCCTTCTTCTCACCTCCCTTCCTGAGGAGAAGTTCCTTCTCATCATTACCTTTAATACACTTCTTTAGCTCCTCCTCTTTTTCTTTTTTCTTTTCTTCCATCCGCACAATGTGCAGGACATGGCCCAGATAAATGAGTGTGGGGGTGGACACAAAGATAATCTGGAGCACCCAGAATCTAATATGAGATATAGGGAAGGCTTTGTCATAGCAGACATTTTCACAACCGGGTTGCTGGGTGTTACAAGTAAAGTCAGACTGCTCATCCCCCCACACTTCTTCTGCTGCTGCTCCTAATACCAGGATCCGGAAGATAAACAACACAGTCAACCAGACCTTTCCAATGACCGTGGAGTGTTCTTGCGCATTTTCTAATAGTCTTCCCAGAAAACTCCAGTCACCCATTGTTTCTGATTTCTAACCTGAAAAATGAATGTTGATATTAATTTTGGAGCAAAACTGTTAAAAAGTATGAATAAAGTGAATATATGGAAATAAAACGTATTTTGTAATTTTTTCAACGACTCAGTGAGACAAGTTCCATCATTCAAAAAGTTTACAGAAAAACATTTTCATAGTTCCATTTATCAATTGGCTGCAATTCTACATTCTGTGTCTACAAGGGATTGTAGAGGAGCTGGATGGTCTTCTGGTGGTTGATGAACTTTCAACCATTCTGGTTGTTTGTGGGTCTTAAAATTTCAATAAAACTTTAACATTTCCTGAATGTTACCTGGTCATGGTGAAGGTGGACTATGTCATTGTTAAAGAGGACCTTTCATGTCCTTGGGCACATACGGTTTTATATACCACTAGAATTCAGTGCACTGTCGGCTTTCCCGTTGTGTGTCCTGGGGCAAGAGATATCGGTGCATTTACCGATACCTCTTCACTGTCAGAAGACTGTACTGTCCATAACCCTGTATTTTCAGAGGGGGCGTTCGTTACCACCCAGCCATGTTCCTCACAGCTTAGCGTCATGGCTGGGCAGTAAGGCACTGTTGGCTTTCTAGCGGTCTATAAAACCGCATGTGCCTAAGGACATGAAAGGTCCTCTTTAAACTACAGAACTAAACATATGTTAATTTTACTTTCATTATTTGGTGCTATGACTTGGATGAAACATTATATTATCACAACAATCATCATAAAATAATTCCTAGAGCTTGTCTTGTTTAGCTGACAATAATTCAATGACTATGGCCAGTCACTAGCTTGGTGCTAGGTTCACACCTGCGTTTGGGTTTCTGTGGGGCCCCGAAAAACAGAAGCCCAATCTACTTAAAAAGTGGTTACCTGTGGAAACTCACAGACCCTATAGATTATAATGGGGTCCACCAGGTTTCCACCAGAATGGGTTTCAAGTTGAGTATGCGATGGAATTCCCAAATGGAAAGTGTGCATGAATCCAGCCTTAGCCTCTCATAATTTAATATATTCATTGCAGTAATAATTATGCTTTCTTATTATTCTTATAATTATCTACTTAATATGGGTAAGAAACTATGAGATTACGCCTTGTGGGTAACATTAGTGTAATCATACATTAGGAATGGGGTTGAGCCGATCTTGACTTTTCAGGATCGATTTTAAAATCCGATTTCCGATCATTTTTCATTCGAACCTGATCTCGATTCCAATTCTGATCCCAATGCAAGTCAATGGGATTTTTTTTATTAATCAGAGATTGGATTTTAAAAGCAATCCTACCCCCTAGTGTCCACTTACCTCCAGAGATGGCTGGTCCTGTGCCCCGTGCCTTCATTCTTCGCCTCGCTGCTGCTCTACGGTGCTTTTCTTCCTTCGCTGCCCCCTCCGGCGGGTTAGGAGAGTGAGGGCAGGTACTGGGAGGGGAGACGTCACGTCTCCCCGCCCTTTACCCGCCCACAATCTAAGCCACAAGCCCCGCCTACCTAGCGCTTTAAACCCTAACCTGGGAGGCGGGGCAGCGAGGCAAGAAGATGGAGGGCACTGGAGCAGCCATCTCTAGAGGTAAGTAGCTGCTAGAGATTTAGTTTAGCCTTCCATTTGAATGAATGGAGGCAGCCAGCGCGCAGGGGGTTAAGGCTGTGTGTCGGCTGCTTCCATTCATTCCTATGGAACTGCAGCGGAGACTTCACACTGAGTATACATCGTATACTCAGTGTGAAGGCTAAGCAATGCATTGTGGGAAAAATCACTGATCTCGATCCCACATAAAAAGATCGTGTTCGGAATTCCGATGGCGATCGTGAAATTTTTTCGATCGCCATCGGAATCCGATCTTTTCTGAACACGATCGCTCAACCCTAATTAGGAACCATTGTAAAACATGTCGGCTCAATAGCTATAAATCTTAATACCAGTTTGGAACTGAATTATATGAGACAAATGCAAAAAAGATAACGTCAATGAACCCAAAAATGATATTTCTTCCCTGTTGAAGGAACCAGGATAAAGCTTTAGAAACCAGACTAGTGGAATGAATTGAATTTCTTAACATGCAATGTAATCCCACATATCAATCAATAGTGCAGAAGCCATTAAGCACCAACACAACTTTGCGTAGAGTATTAGGTTAGGTACAGTAAGTTTACGGACAGCGGAGTGGCGGTGCTGGAGACATATCACAATGCACGTACCTTGTCATGCATGAGGCATGGAAGCCAACGACCTAATAGATTTCTGCTCCTGAGTGAGAAACAAAAAAGTGTTGTTGTAGTGGCCAAAGGTATATTAACACTGCACACTGAAGATTTGGGGGTTAAAGTCAGTTTTAAAATATTTCTGCTTCTGCACCAAAAATCACAAATAAATTTCGTCATTAAATGGGTCTACTTTGTATTTGTAAAAATTTTAGCCAACCAAGTAACCACCTGTGAATTTTGTTTTTGGGAAATGGAACTTCAAGAAATGTTTTAAGAAAGTCTCTAAATAGGTAACAGCAATGGCTTCCTACAAAGGGTTTAGTTTCATGGAGATTATGTGAAGTAACAATCCCTGAAATCATTGATTAAAAAGTTGTGTGTTCAGGTCTACAGACACTCCAATGTGGATGTGAATTTTTGTAACCCAACAAAATTAAGTGAATGAACAAAAGCGAAATCTAAATGAAATCAATATTTGGTGTGACCTTTGCCCCTTGCCTTCCATCAGGTCTTCTTGGTACTTGCAGACAGTTTTTGAAGGAATTCAGCAAGGAGGAAGTTCCCGCCATTTTGGAGAACTAAGCACAGATCTTGTGTAGATGTAGGCTTGCTCCAATCCTTCTTCCAATCCAATCCCAAATAGACTGGCTGATGTTGAGATCGGGGCTTTGTGGGGGGTGAGGACATATCATGACATTGTTTCTTTGTATCATTAGCCCAATATATTCGATATATCATATGGGGCAGATTTCTTATTAAGGCTCCGATTTGACCCTGGCATAAAATGCTCCGAAATGTGTTGAATTTTGGCACATCTTTTAGCATTTAGATACATTTTCACGCATCTAGTTAGAGATGACATGTTTCTGAGTTGACTCACCCAACAATTTGTAGAGGCTTTATAGGAAAGGGGCATCTTTGAGGAGAAAGGGGTTTGGGCTTAAACACAACAAATTGCTTCAACATTTTGGCATAAACTTTGGCCCAAAGAAAGCCAACTAACAGTTGGTATAAATTTAGGCTAGACAAGTCTAAAGATGTACCAGTTTTACAATCCAGCATTAGCCGCTGTGATAAATCTGGTACATTTTCAGATTGCCTGTTATAGGGTCTGTTAACGCGTAGAATATGGAGGAGGCTGAAAAAATAGGTGTCCTGTTTAGACATGTTGTGGATTGTCCTTTCTGCAGAGCATCCTAAAATCTAAAGACATAAAACCTGCGAGTCTTCAGTAATACCTTGTATTGGCTAACTAAATAAGATGATAATAGCTTTCAACACGGCTTCGGTTACTGTCATTGTGGTACCATGGTTAAAGAAGAGAGGCATGGTACCACAAATCTGCTCTGTATTATTCCAAAAAATTTCAAAAATTTTGACGTAATCTATGGATTCTTGCACATAGTGTTGCCTTCTGCATGGAGCCTGTATTTGAGCACATGGCATCCTAATGGTCCTTCTTACTTGTGTTATGGCACAGAGAATATCTGCATAATATGGTATCTGATGGAGCATGGAGCTCATATCAGGCTATAGATGCCATACAACAAAGATCCATAATATATGAAAAGGTCCTCTTAAATTTTTCATGGTTACATTCTTAGAAACCAGAAAATGTCTACAAACGAAATCAAAGGGTTTATCCAAGATGTAAAATTTTTGACTTTTCCGTAGGATATGCCAATAATATGAGATATCGGTTGGAGTCTATCATCCAGCGTCTCCACTATCAGGCCTCGTTCACATCTGCATTGGTATTCCGTCCGGGAAAGTCCACACGAGGACCCCTACGAACGGAATACCGAACGCAACTGCAAACGATGTGCCAGTAAAAGCACACGGACCCCATATTAGGCATCATGTGGACAGAAAAGTAGTTCACAATTTACTTTCCTGTCTGCATGATTCGTGTGGGCAGCACACAGCAAGCACACAGACCCCAGTATAGTCTATGGGGTCCGTGTGCTTTTACTGCATACTGCTTGCACTTGCGTTCGGTATTCCATTTGGGGGGGTCCCCATGCAGACTCCCCTGGACAGAATACCAACGCAGATGTGAATAAAGGCTCAGATGTTTTCTATACAGTTTACAGAGCTGGAATCTTCTAATTTGTAGTGAGCTAGCCATGCCGTTGCAGCTCAGCTCAAATAAAATAGATTCGAATTCAGCATAAATATTAATGTTTTCATTTTTTCTTTGTTTGCATGCTAAGTGATTTGGTCTCCTAGAACAGGACTTTATAGATCACCAGTAGAGATGAGCGAGTACTGTTCGGATCAGCCGATCCGAACAGCACGCTCGCATAGAAATGAATGGACGTAGCCGGCACGCGGGGGGTTAAGCGGCCGGCCGCCGTCAAAGCGGAAGTACCAGGTGCATGCATTCATTTCTATGGAGCGTGCTGTTCGGATCGGCTGATCCGAACAGTACTCGCTCATCTCTAATCACCAGTAATTCCTGATGTGAATATGGCTCATACAAGTGTTATGACCTGTGCATGGACTGTATGTTTAGTGCCAAGATGACTGCTACGCCAGATGACCTGGCCTCCACAGTCACCAGACCTGAACCAAATCGAGATGGTTTGGGATAAGCTGGACCGCAGAGTGAAGGCAAAAGGGCCAACAAGTGCTAAGCATCTCTGGGAACTCCTTCACGACTGTTGGAAGACCATTTCCGGTGACTACCTCTTGAAGCTCATCAAGAGAATGCCAAGAGTGTGCAAAGCAGGAATCAAAGCAAAAGGTGGCAGAATATAAGACATATTTTCAGTTGTTTCACACTTTTTTGTGAAGTATATAATTCCGCATGTGTTACTTCATAGTTTTGATGCCTTCAGTGTGAATCTACAATTGTCATAGTCATGAAAATACAGAAAACTCTTTGAATGAGAAGGTGTCCAAACTTTTGGTCTGTACTGTATATAGTTCGAAGGTGACTTATGTGTGATCCAGGGCAGGTCGTGAATAGGTCTCAGCCCCAGGTTTGGGTCACAGGCTCATTACTGGGCCATAAAAGCCTGCTGAGCCTGCACTTCAGGGCAGATCCTGGGGGGGACAGGAAGTAGCTGGGTCTTTCCTGACACAGAGCTTTGTGTACGGTACAATGTTGTTTTGGGTGAATCGTGTGGCTGGTAGTAAGCCACATGTACAGTTAGTATTTTCTGTTTAGTTAGCGCTCAGACGAGCAGGATTTTAGTTTGACATTATCTTGCTTGAAGTTAAGGCTGTATTTTATTTTGCTCATTTTTGTGCCTGATGTAAAGGTATATTTATTTTGTTGTTTTTCTTAAATAAACTGCTTTGCTGCAAGATTTCTGTCCCTGTCTCTGACTGGTTGGGTCTGCACCACTGTTTCTACTGAGCTGCCCTCCCCACAATATATATACATATATATATATATATATATATATATATATATATATATATATATATACAGTGTTGGCCAAAAGTATTAGCACCCCTGCAATTCTGTCAGATAATACTCATTTTCTGCAATCACAAATTCTGTGGTATTATTATCTTCATTTAATTTGTCTTCAATGGAAAAGCACAAAAACAATTGTCAAAAAGCCAAATTGGATACAATTCCACACCAAACATAAAAAAGGGGACAAAAGTATTGGCACTGTTTGAAAAATCATATGATGCTTCTCTAATTTGTGTAATTAACAGCACCTGTTACTTACCTGAGGCACCTAACAGGTGGGGGCAATAATTAAATCACACATGCAGCCAGTTGAAATGGATTAAAGTCGACTCCTCCTCTGTCCTGTGTCCTTGTGTGCACCACATTGAGCATGGAGAAAAGAAAGAAGACCAAAGAACTGTCAGGACTTGAGAAGCAAAATTGTGAGGAAGCATGAGCAATCTCAAGGCTACAAGTCCATCTCCAAAGACCTGAATGTTCCTGTGTCTACCGTGCGCAGTGTCATCAAGAAGTTTAAAGCCCATGGTACTCTGGCTAACCTCCCTAGATGTGGACGGAAGAGAAAAATTGATGAGAGATTTCAATGCAAGATTGTGCGGATGGTGGATAAAGAACCTCGACTAACATCCAAACAAGTTCAAGCTGCCCTGTAGTCCGAGGGTACAACAGTGTCACCCCGTACTATCCGTCGGCGTCGGAATGAAAAGGGACTGTATGGTAGGATACCCAGGAAGACCCCACTTCTTACCCAGAGACATAAAAAAAGCCAGGCTGGAGTTTGCCAAAACTTACCTGAGAAAGCCAAAAACATTTTGGAAGAATGTTCTCTGGTCAGATGAGACAAAAGTAGGAAAAGGCATCAACATAGAGTTTACAGGAAAAAAAAGAGGCCTTCAAAGAAAAGAACACGGTCCCTACAGTCAAACATGGCGGAGGTTCCCTGATGTTTTGGGGTTGCTTTGCTGCCTCTGGCACTGGACTGCTTGACCGTGTGCATGGCATTATGAAGTCTGAAGACTACCAACACATTGTGCAGCATAATGTAGGGCCCAGTGTGAGAAAGCTGGGTCTCCCTCAGAGGTCATGGGTTTTCCAGCAGGACAATGATCCAAAACACACTTCAGGTCAGCACTAGAAAATGGTTTGAAAGAAAGCACTGGAGACTTGTAAAGTGGCAGCAATGAGTCCAGACCTGAATCCCATAGAACACCTGTGGGGGAGGAGAGATCTCTTGATGGCAGTTTGGAGAAGGCCCCCTTCACATCTCAGGGGGGACCTGGAGCAGTTTGCCAAAGAAGAATGGTCTAAAATTCCAGCAGAGCCTTGTAAGAAACTCATTGATGGTTACCGGAAGCGGTTGTGCGCAGTTATTGTGTCTAAAGGTTGTGTTACCAAGTATTAGGCTGAGGGGGCCAATAAAATTCCATTTTTCAATTTCAATTTGTCTGGCCCATTTTTGGAGTTTTGTGTAAAATGATCAATGATTTGACTTTTTTTTTTCATTCTCCTTTGCGTTGTTTCATTGCAAGCATTTCTGGAGGAAATTGAGTATTATCTGACAGAATTGCAGGGGTGCCAATACTTTTGGCCAACACTGTATATATATATATATATATATATATATATATATATATCCAATGAATAACATATAAATTATACTGAGCCATTTGGGTTATACTTGCCATTGATGTTGATTCCACCCCCCAACCCAACCCTTAGGTTCTTGCTGGCACCAACTGCCACACCCGACCCCACTTCAACAGGTCCAATTCAGTAGTCATCTTCAGCAACTCTGAAAACACATTCTCCACAGTCTCCACCAACAACTCTTGCTCACAGATCTGGTGTGGTGAGAAAATCTCTTCAGCTTCCTAGAATGGCTGCCAAAGTGTCTGTCCTGTCTTACCTGACTGCAAATATTAGACTCACAGATGACGACTTACCTGAATAATGGTCCCCACTATTCAGCACATTAGGGTGCTCCCCATTTAAACTGTGAGATCGTATAAACAGGACTTTAATCGTGGGAGACTGGTCTCCCTTTCACCACCTCCATACCTGATACTATTGGAGTGCAGATTAGTCGCCGTCCTGCCATCCTCTTCCCTTCTAAGAAAGATGTCTGATCGTTGGGGCTGCACCTTTAGAACTTTCCCACTAGAATAGAGATTCCAAGTTCTCATTCCTCTTTTCTTCATGATGGCTCAGGACCCCCATTCTAATGATCGTGTGGGATCCAGATGTCAATTACAAGGCACCCCTTCAAATTGGCAAAATAAACCCTGAACAAACGACAGACTTAATCCAACCTGCTTTGTCTTATTCTGATCACTATCACGTCTCACAGCAATTTTCTATTTATTGATGACCTGAACAACAAAACCAGAATTTTTTTTAACAATGTGTTTATTGAATTTTGACAGTAACAATAAAGTGTCACAATGAGACATGTTTAATAAAGGCAAATAGTAAGATGACACTATTAGGTTATAAACACAAAGTGATATAAACAGTTTTCCCTATCAATTAGATGGGCAGTCATTGAGAGCTAAATGAGTTAAATCTTAGTGAGGTAAGTCTCTTTATTATTAACTTACATCTCACAGACAAAGAGGTGAAATTCCAGAATGGATTAGGACTTTTCTTAAATATGGCACCAACATTTGTGGTCCTTCGAGCCATAAACCCCAGAAGAAGTCCAGGGGAACCAGCCATGATGAGCTCTGGTCTAGATAATTGGGGAAAGCACTTGAATCCAGAATGCCTTCCCACTTGTAATGACATTGTTCATGTATTGTTCCCCAGTTGACTCTTCGCATTAATTGGATTTAACCTGTCCTGTGACCCACAGTGAGCCACAGGTGGCAAGGAGTAAGTGAATGCAAGTGTGGCAGATAGTAGTGAGTTGGACTGTTAATGTGTGTGTACATTGTCGGGAATTGTAAGAGACTAAAGAGTAGTCCCAGATTGTGTCAGTGAATACAATAGGATCAAAGATATGAGGCTCCTAAGTTTATTAGAGTAACTAAGGGTATAAACTACAGTTATCCTTGTGAAAAGTACTAAGGTGGGTATATATAGTCTGCTCTGAAGTGTTTACCACACTGTTGGTTTGGTTGGTTACTAGCACTATGGTTGGGATACAGAATGGACTGGGACCAGATGAAAGGGTACCCAATAGCCAAGCTGGTCTAAGCCAGACAGGAGAGCCTAATGTGATCTCTCTGGAGGGACTGTTGGGTGTTCACCAGTCCAAGGAGGCCCAAGAAGGTTGGGCCCGCTCCCATGGTGGAAGGAGGGACAAGACTATGCTGCGCGTGGTTAAAAGACAGTGTTGGGAAAAAACTGTGAAATGTATAGGCAGAATGCATAAAAATGCTGTAGAATCATTGTCTAAATCTGAAGCATTGAAGCACATGGTCCTTCAATAGAAGAGACTGTAATGGCAGTAACTAATGACAGAAGGAAAGGGGGAGATCCTAAGGGAAGTTGTACTGTATATTACACATGGAAAGCCCCTTCTGCTCCTCCCTATACAGTTAGCATTATATATATATATATATATATATATATATATATAGAGAGAGAGAGAGAGAGAGAGAGAGAGAGAGAGAGAGAGAGAGAGAATGTTAATGTTGAAGCAGGGCTGTACTACTTGCATAGGAGCTGTCTCTCAGATCTTACATTTGTGTACCCACTCGCCAAGATGAAGTCTTTACAGTGTGTAAAGGAACTAGAACACTGAACTGGGTGGTATGGATAGAGTATGGGTAATGAATAAGACCAAGGTGGGTAAGATGCCCATCTGCCATCTATCACTCCAACAAAGGCAGAGCAACCATACGTATGACTACAGAAGCACCTACTGAACTACGGTATATAGTCTGGTAACAAAGAAGAAAACAATATTCTAAATGGGAGTATGTCATTGTTTCCAGGTAATGAGAAGACAGTAGAATGGTTTATAGAATGGTACATGGTCTGTGACATCACTGAAATACCTGCGGTCCTTTTCTCACAATTTACCACCTCTGAGTGATTTTTGCAGTTACTGATTTGGTTAATACTTTCTTTACTGTTCCTTTGGAGGAGAGGAGCCGGCTGATGTTCCAGAGGCATAGCTTGAAGCTCATGCGCCCCAATGCGAAATCTATAATGGGGCTACTTTGTGTCATTTAGAATAGTGGTATATTTTATGTGGCAAAGAGATCTTTGGCAGCCATTCAGGGTCCAGAGGGCAGTAGCAACTGCTACCCCTACACCCACTGTAGCAACTCCCTACTTCCTGGATCTGCCTCCTTTACAGAGCAAAGAATTCACCAAAGCAATACAATCTGGTACAATTTTTGTCCACATAAATGCCAAACCAACTCTCTTGCAGTATGTCAATTTCTCATCTTGTTATATAATCTTCTTGTGAAACAATGGATGACTGTAGAGAAGATAATATCTCGCTCACTACATTCCTTGCTGAATATGACTCTATGGCCTCGTGAGATAAGATCAGATGCAAAGAGAATGGCAGATTATTATTAATACCCTTTCTGGTGAAATAAGTTTAAAGCAATATATTTACAATACAAAGGAGAACAATAGGATTGTTTGGAACTTATGATAATGTATATGAAGACCCCAGTACTAATGTAGACTTTCTGGGTTTTTTAGATGGCTCTAAAGCAGGGGTGCCCAATACGTCAATCGCGATCTACCGGTCGATCACAAAGGACGTATGGGTCGATCGCGGGATACTGCCAGGGATCCCCGGTGTCTGCTTGTTCACAGTACAGGCTGAGAGTCGACTCTCAGCCTGCGCTGTGAACAAGCACTCCGGACACTTGCAGGCCGGGCAGCAGCAGCTCCGGGGGATGATGCGCTCCCCTCCGCTCTTAGGGATGGAGGGAGCCAGGGTGCTGCTTGTTCACAGCGCAGGCTGAGAGTCATCTCCGGACACTTGCAGGCAGGGCAGCAGCCCCAACCTACCAGTGTACAGAGATAACTCTCAGCCTGCGCTGTGAACAAGCAGACACCGGGGATCCCCTGGCGGCCACAGAACGCCACTGTCTCCTGCTCTCACGCTCCGCCCGACCCCGCCACATGCCCAGCCCCACCCACAGACACGCCCCGCCCACAAGAAGTGGGTAGTAGATCTTTTGCCTTGGTCAGTTTATAAAGTAGCTCACATGCTGAAAAAGTGTGAGCACCCCTGCTCTAGATCTTGCCAAGATGGGAAGTATAAGACAGAATATATTGACTAAAGCAATGAAGAAGGCACAGGAGGCAGAGTTGGAGGCACTTGCTTAAATGTACAAGTTGTCCAAGTTTACCTTTACACACACTCCAGGTATGGTTTTGGCATTGACCATAATTATGGAAGTGTAGATTTTGTTGGGTCCATGGGGCAACCTTTAACCAGTGCTGAGTGTGGGAAGTTTGAGTCCTTGACACTACCTGAACAGATAGGTATCATAAAGGTGCAAGATCACCCAAAACAGACCACAGCTGGCTGGTGAGGCAACTAAGGTTGCTGCACTCCTCCTCTTGAAAGTGGAAGGGGTACATGTAATGGGTCTGGAGCCAGGCCCAGCAGATATAGGTTTCCTTAAACAGCTGAAGACCCAGTACAAAAATGGGAAAGGATGCTGTCCAAATGGAGGACAGTCTGTGGAAGGAAGATAGGAAGCTGTGCCTGCCCCAGGCATTGAATCCGGTACTGGCCTATTTGACATACAGCCCCAGGTATGTGCCCAGAGAAGGAATGTATGATATAATGCTTGCGCAATGGGTGGCCCCAGATTCAGCGATGCTGCCAGCAGATTTGTACAATGCTGCATGATTTGACGCTGTCATTACCAAGGCAATACTATGCCAGTTGCAAGAAGACATATACCAAAGCCCGCTTACCCATTTCACTGACTGCAGATAAACTATATTCACCTGCCAGCAGATGGTAAATAATATGTCTTGGTATATGTGGTCTTGTTCTTGGCCTGTAACAACAAATGTGAAAACCACAGTAAAGAGACTGATAGTTAAGGTAATGTATAGCATTAGTGTCCTTGAAAGCATGGAAAGTAATGCAACGTTCAGGGTAAAGCAGGATTTCTATTAGTGGAAAAGATAAGGAAATCTTGGACATAGTGATAACTCTATAACTATGTACTCCGGAGCTCTATACCATGTTATAATAATATATGGGCTAGGGTGAACAATTACTCCTCTGATCATTATTCCAAGAGAGCCTGAGATCAGTCTCCCATGAATAGTCTGGGGCTGGCTGGTGGAAGAAGGTTGTACCCAGGAATGGATCATTGCTTGTGTGTGCGAAACACATATAAAGCAATTTAAATGGATTTTTATCATTAGTAAAAGTGGCTCAGGACCTTGTAGGAAATAGAGTAACTGACATGTCCTCCATTCTCCTAGTGGAGAGGGGTATGAGATATGTAGCTCCTCCATAGATGGCTATCCTCCACCGTCCCTTAACTGAAATACGCCATATCTGGATCATCGTATCACAGTAGGAAGACAGGATGCTTAATAATGGAATGAATGTGATAGAGTATGGAGTAAGACACTTACAACTGAGTTGGCCTGTGTAGCAAGATAGAGTGGGGCCTATGGCAGGGTGTGGTCACATGGAGACCACCATAGGTAATGGAATCTATGATAGGCAAGACAATGGGATACCTGAGAAACTCTGTTCTATGTAGATACACCATACTAAACATACTACAAAGCATCTACAAAATCCACTATTTCCTTACTGTTGAAACAACCAAAACCTGCTGTTTTTTTCTTGACTTAACTCATGTAACTTATTATTCATATATCCCCTCACTAATCTCTCTCCGATCTATATTGATGACATCATCCAAGCTCCTTTTTATGTCTAAGCACCATACCAGTGTCTCTACCCTTGCCAGTCACTGTGTTGGTTGCTCACTCCATGTACGCTTTTTACTCCAATCCACAAAGTTTTTCAGGTGCTTTACTGCATTTTATTTTCGCCTTCCTCTCTATTCGCCACCCTATCCATTCTCTGCATCCATCTAAGACTTCCATCCTCTATAATCTGAATCTTCTGTGTGTTTACTTAAATCTCCACCTGTACGTCCGTTTTTCCATACCACTTACTTTTCACATGTACTTTATGATTTTCATGTACCTCTTTGTTTTCAATCAAAAATTCTAATAAAAATAAAAATTGGTCCAGAGAGTTTTGTAGATGTAACATGCTTGTTTAGTCTTCCTGTACTTCATCTGTTTGGGAAGAGTTGACAAACTTCCAACACAAAAGATGGTTGACTGGCTAACGAAATCAGAAGGTTTGCCCTACGTTGCTCTTATGCATATGGTCACTGATGATAGATGGCAGAATTGTCTTTGTAATATTTGTCAGCCTGGCTAGTTGTCACCGGTCCTAGTAATTACCAACAATCTGGGTGTGGTAGAATGAAAAGCTGCTAGACTAGAAAATGATAATTATCATAAAATGTTTCCTTATGTGCAGATGACATACCAATTTTTTAGTTTTTTTGCCAGATGCTGGATCAACCCTTGATACTTTACTAGATAAAATTGAGGCCAATGCGATGTGCTGGTATGTTCTGGTTGTGAAGTCATTTAACTATTAGGGCCCCTTCACATGTCGTAAGCGGACAGCTCATTCCGAGCCGTACACGTGAGTGCTTCTAAACACTTCCCATTCACTTCAATGGGAGCGCGTGTAAACCCGGCTTTACGCGCGCTCCCATTGAAGTGAATGGGAAGTGTTTAGAAGTGCTCGCGTGTACGGCTCGGAATGAGCTGTCCGCTTACGACATGTGAAGGGGCTCTTATATAAGACTACACATGTCATTTAAGATTTATGATTAGATGAAAATCTGTAAAAGAGAAATTGCCCTTTCCCTCAAGGCAGCCATGTTGGAGTCATACACTTCCATCAGAGAGTGTACCTTATTGCAGGTGAAATACATTCGAGTTAATTTACATAGATCATTACAGTCTCTAATAGATGAGGCAGTACATTCCCTCACCTAAAAATCAAGAACTGACAGGAAATTATATACTGTATCTGTCTGTGTACCCCCTATCAATGTGAATCTTATCTGTGTGTACAGTGTGTACAGTGTATGGTTTTACTATACAGCATAGTCTAGGCCTCCTTTAGTACAAAAGAAATGTCACAAAATTCATCACCTTGATAATGTGATGGCTCTGCATATTCCATACCAGTCTATATAGCAAAGCTGTCAAGTAATCTACCTCATAGATTGTAAGCTCTTGTGAGCAGGGCCCTCAGTCCCATTGTGTGAAATGACTTTCTTGGTAATGTATCTTCCGGTCTGTATTTGAACCCTACAAATTGTACAGTGCTGCGGATTATGTTGGCGCTATATAAATAAAATGTATTATTATTATTAGTATAATTCTAAGTGTCAGACAAAAAGTGTAGTGTCAGTCTATTGTGACTGCTCAAGTGATCTAGTGACTTTTATGTGTAATTTAACAAATATAATTTAACGACATCAAAAGTTAAATTATGTCTGTATTATGTCCTTATAGTTATATAGTTATCACTACTACCATAGAACACTGCTTTTCCTTTGATATGCTGAATTATCAATGAAGATTCCCATATGTCTCTTGGATAGACAGTCATAGCCCCTGTCCTGATCATTTATCATGTCATGGCTATGATCAACCTAAGATAATTCTGTCCCTATCTCTGCTTTGTTGGAATAATATATCACACAATAGATGACACAATAATACCATACTAATAAAATCAGCAAACAATATCAACTTCTGATTAGTTCTAGTTTCAAAGAGTTCATTTGCCAGATTGATTAATTTATATTGTATAGATAATAACAAAGAGGGAAAAATGTAATAGAGGGGTAGGTAGGTGCAGTATGGAGTGACCGGGAAATCTGAAGGAGCGTAACCAAGGTCATTGGACTCAACTCATTTCGCAATTAATCAGAGAGCGAGATATTCTTCATCTTTTGATCATCTTCCATCAAGTCAAAATAGAGATGAGCTTGTTGACAGCTAATATAATTATTGTAATTGGATTATATTAAAAATAGTTAACCATTTGTCTTCTGCGGTGTGCATGTATTATCATACATTGCAGGCTGCTCAGTCCTGCCTCTGTCGGTCTCTCTGCTCTTCTGACAACTCATATAGCTAACATCCCTTGTATTTAGCTGTAAAGATGTCAGTACTGAATTACCGTATATACTCGAGTATAAGCCGACCCAAATATAAGCCGACCCCCCCCAAATTTTACCACAAAAAACTGGGGTAAGGCTGAGTTTAGATTTCATGTATTTATTACTGTATATACTCAAGTATAAGCCAACCCGAATATAAGTCGAGGCCCCTAATTTTACCACAAAAAAACTGGAAAATCTTATTGACTCGAGTATAAGCCGAGGGGGGGGGGGAAATGCAGCAGCTACTGGAAAATTTCAAAAATTAAAATGGTCAGAGTTTTTGGGTGCAGTAGGTGCTGGGAAAGGGGAGGGGGTGTTTTGGTTGTCTGTCTGCCCCTTCCCTGAGCTTGAGGACTGGGTTTTTCCCCCCAACTTGGAATTCAGCCTGGCTGACTATAGGGGATCTGCAGTGCTCCTATTAACCCCTTCCCGACGGAACAGGAGCACTGCAGATCCCCTATTTTCAGTAGACCAGGCACTGTCAGACACAGGGATACCTAATGTGTTTGTGTTTCACAGTAATTTTCTACTTTTGTAAGTATTCTAGGGAAAGGAGGGATTCACAACTTTAATTTTTTTAATTTTCTTTTAAATCTTCTTCTTTTTTTTTTTTTTTTTGCACTATTTTATGGGAGATTCTATACATTGACATTGTGGCTCGTCATAGACCCCCCCCCTAATAAAAAAAAAAAAAAAGGGGGGTTTCAGCACAAAAACTGTGCTGAAAAATTCGGCTTATACTTGAGTATACACGGTATGTTCTGGAGAGCAATGAGGTTGAACTACAGACTGAGCCATAGAGACCTTATCTGAAGGGTTTTTCACACAAGGAGTTTGATCAGCCTGCAATGTATGAGTATACGTGTAGGCTGGAAAAAAACAGATGGTTTAACATTTTAATAAAACCCAATTCTAAAAATTATTTTTAGCTAAAATACATACATTTCAGAAAAGATATGCTCTATGTCTTTAGCCTGTTAGGTTATGTATGCTTAAACAGGGGTGCAGTTATAGGGGGTGCAGCCATACTATTTGGTTATGGCACAGACATGGCACAGACACATGGTGCAGGTGAATACTGTACTAGGCAGTCATGCCAGCTTCCAACGTATTCTAATAAAATGCATTACAGATTATCGGGTGTTCTGCAGCAGGGTTCTGCAGGAAACAAATCAGCCATAAACCAAAAGCACGCAAAATAGATCAATTTAACTTTGGCACTTGAAAAACTGTAAAATTACTTAAACTGCTGTAAAATTGTAAAAACGAATAGCGGCAATAAAGGGTTTTCCATAAAAGAAAGCTTACAATGCTGAGATTACAATGGCATGAAGGACTTGCTGCAAATGTCCCCTGCAGCCAAATGGAAAAACCGAATTGTTTTGTTGCCACAGTTTTTCCTGCAGTGCTCTTTTGCTGCAGGATGGTACATGGGACGTTAGCCTAAGACTGGTTCAGCCGCACTGTATCTTTTCTTCCATTTTTTTTTTTTTAATCATGCCTCACGTTGCTTTTTTTTTTGTTGCAGATTTTGCAGCATTTTTTTTTTTAGCCAAAGCCACGAATGGATTTAACAGAAGGGAAACATCTAAGAGCTTCTTTTAGGGTCAGCGCACATGGTTTTTTTGGCGCTGATTTTGACGCCTTAAAAAATCTGCCTCCAAAAAAAGCCTCCCAATAGAGTTCTATTTGGAGGCTGATTTAGTGTCAAAATCAATGCCAAAAAACTCCATGTGCGTTGAGGGTCCACTCACACAGAGTTTTTTGGCGAGGATTTTGGCGCTGAATCAGAATCCACATGGAAAAAAGCCTCCCCATAGAGTTCTATGGGTTCTGCTAGCGGAAAAAATCCACGTGGAATTGGCAAATTTCCTAATTCCTGAAGTGAATTTTTTCCTCGACAAAAAAAACTCCGTGTGTATGGGTCCTTAGTTTTTTGGTGAGGATTTTTATCAAAGAAAAAAATCCGCTTTAGGAATTAGGAAATGTTTTTTATCTCCAGCACAGTGTATAAACCTTGAAAAAAACCACTAACGGTTTTTCCACACGGTTTTTGCCAATTCCATGTGGATTTTCCTTCAGGTGGAATCCGGCTGAAGGAAGCTTTTTTTTCCGCTAGCGGAAAAAAATCTAGCTGAACCCATAGAACGTGTTTTTTCCACGTGGATTCTGACACGGATTCAGCGCCAAAATCCTCGCCCAAAAACTCTGTGTGAATGGACCTTTACAGTTTCCATTCTTCTTCAAGCCACTCCTGACTTTACCTCAAAAAACCGCAGCAAAATTGCTGCGCTTCTACAACATGGGGCCTTAACCCAATGGTTTTTTTTCCAAAATGTAGCATGGTCTAAGTCTAGTATTTTTTTTTTTTTAGGCATTTTCATGTAGATTTGATTATATGGAAGAAATCAGAGATTGAATTTTCTTCTATTTATCACATACATGTATAGATTCTGTTCCTTCCATATGATCTTAATGTCATTTTTGAATTGTTGTTAAATTTACAATTGTATTTATTCATAATTAGCAATGAGGATTCATTATGAAGGCGGCGTGAGTCATAATCTGAATATGGTTCATCTGGTTCCTCTATTGGAACTGGTTAGTACAGGGCTCATCTGATGAAACTGCTTCTGTTTCATAATCCTCCCATATATCCTTATGTGACAGGTCTGGATACAGATGTAGAGCCAAAAATTGCAAAACACAGTCTCAGTCTTTTCTTCTCTTTAAATTCACTATTGGCCTTGACTCATAAAAATGCATCAACGGTTCATGACGCTGAGGTCCCACGTTGCATAAAAACTGCTTTTTGGTTGTAGATTTTGCTCGGGTTGTGAGTCAAACCCACCAATGGCTACAATAGGAATGGGAAATATAAAGGAAATTCTTATACTTCTCTCTTATGCTCAGTCCACTCCTGGCTTTGGCTAAAAAAAAAATGTAGCAAGAAAAAAAGCAGCTTTTTCGTAACGTGGGGCCTTAGCTTAGGTCTTATTCACATGACGCTGTTTTTCACAGACCTAATGTGTAAATTATAGAGATGAGCGAAAAAAAAAAAATGTAGCAAGAAAAAAAGCAGCTTTTTCGTAACATGGGGCCTTAGCTTAGGTCTTATTCACATGACGCTGTTTTTCACAGACCTAATGTGTAAATTATAGAGATGAGCGAACACTATTCGCAACAGCCATTTCGAATAGCACGCTCCCATAGGAATGAATGGATGTAGCCAGCACGCGGGGGGTTAAGCGGCCGGCCAAGTCTGCGTGCCGGCTACATCCATTCATTCCTATGGGAGCGTGCTATTCGAAACGGCTGTTTCGAATAGTGTTCGCTCATCTCTAGTAAATTACTCTAAACAGTTGCAAATGGTGCCAGATATATCAATGTGTCTGATGCTATTTGACAGATCTAGTATGTCTAGTCTAAGGCCTTGTTCACATCTGCGTTGGTAATCCATTTGGAAGAGTCCACAGCTCAAAATCAACAATAGATGACCTCAAAAGGTACAAGATTAAATTTTTACCAGATTATCCACCCACAGTAACAGTAATGTTGACCAGGGGTGCCCAAATGTTGGCATGTCACTGAAAGTATATACCCATTAATTTCAATGTGTTTATTGAGATGTCTGCAAAAATAGGTCTGCAAAAATCAGCAGAACATCTGTTTTTTTCACTTATGTTGATACGTCATATCCATGAAAATCTAAGGGTCCATGAAAAAAGTTTTTTACGGATAATGCCTAATAATGATGCCCTCAAGTTATCAAACACAGTGTAATATTTCATAGATTTGGTGCAAATAAATGTTATTATTTGTATGATGAATTAATGAAAAATTCTACAATTTTCTAATATAACAATTTCTTGCAGTTTTCTAGATCTCTGCTTGCTGTCAGTTATTCTGCTTACTCACTGTGGATAAAAATCAGTCCATGGTTATGTGATGTACAGTCCATGGTCATATGATATACAGTCCATGGTCATGTGATGTACAGTCCATGTTCATGTGATGTACAGTCCATGGTCATATGATATACAGTCCATGGTCATGTGATGTACAGTCCATGGTCATATGATATACAGTCCATGGTCATATGATATACAGTCCATGGTCATGTGATATACAGTCCATGGTCATGTGATGTACGGTCCATGGTCATGTGATATTCAGTCCATGGTCATGTGATGTACAGTCCATGGTCATATGATATACAGTCCATGGTCATGTGATATACAGTCCATGGTCATGTGATGTACAGTCCATGGTCATGTGATATACAGTCCATGGTCATGTGATGTACAGTCCATGGTCATGTGATGTACAGTCCATGGTTATGTGATGTACAGTCCATGGTTATGTGATGTACAGTCCATGGTCATGTGATATACAGTCCATGGTCATGTGATGTACAGTCCATGGTCATGTGATGTACAGTCCATGGTTATGTGATGTACAGTCCATGGTTATGTGATGTACAGTCCATGGTCATGTGATATACAGTCCATGGTCATGTGATGTACAGTCCATGGTCATGTGATGTACAGTCCATGGTTATGTGATGTACAGTCCATGGTCATGTGATATATAGTCCATGGTCATGTGATGTACAGTCCATGGTCATGTGATGTACAGTCCATGGTTATGTGATGTACAGTCCATGGTCATGTGGTATACAGTCCATGGTCATGTGATATACAGTCCATGGTCATGTGATGTACAGTCCATGATCATGGGATGGACACACAGGTGCACAGCTCATTATAGTCACACTACAGTAATCAAACATCTGCCTGGTAACAAGCTGTGCACCTGTGTGTCCATCCCATAACCATGGACTGTGTATCACATGACCATGGACTAATTTTTATCCACTAGAAGTAAATAAAGAATGAATGACAGCAAGCAGAGATCTAGAAAACTGAAAGTATATTGGATATTTGTATATCTTTTTATCATACAAACAATAACATAAATTTAAGGAAACTGGACGATCCCTTTAAGATACAAATTCCCACATGTCACTCTCCATTGACTTAAATATGGCCCTTTAATAGAAATTTTTAAAAAGGCAGAAACAATTTTATTTCTGATCCCCTCCTCTAGTTACAACACATGATACAATTTCAGCTTCTTGTTACAATGACTATCTAAAAATTGGTTCACAAAATTTGATCAATTTTTAGTGACAAAAAATAATTTAATTCCTGAACATATCTCGGGCTGTGAAACTCCAAACCCCAAAATATTGTCTGATATATTGTGACAAATAAAAAAAAAAGAAATTATATATATATATATATATATATATATATATATATATATATATATATATATATATATATAGTAAGTACCACCCCTTGCTGCCTACAGCCTTTGCTTTATTTCCTTGTCACATTACTCCCGATTGTGACCCACTGTGGACAAGGGACATTTCATAAGGTAACTGCTATATGTTTCCCAAACAGTTGTCATTTACCAAAATCATATACTATATCAGCAAAGCAACTGTTCAGTCGTGAGCTCAGCTCCAGTGGGAAAGAATGGTAATCTTTAGTCTACAGTGCCTGTAATAGTCTGAGACACACCCCCTGTCTAATGATTGGTTAAGGCTGCCCCCTCCCTCCTTACTGCAACTCTGTTTCTTTACATAGGCTGTATATACACAGCTCAGCAGGAAGGAGAGAGAGATATATCTTAGTAAGGACTGTAAAAATTTTACAACTTGGTGACTCACATTAACAACCCTTGTCTATATGCCTTATAATGGTAGAGGGGCTGCTCTGAAAACCCCGGCCCATCCATGTACTGGACATGTAGTACCCAACCCTCAACTAAAGTGGTTCAAAACGAAAATCTGTTGTGTTGGTTTTTTTTCAGTCATGTGTCTGCCATGATCCTGATATAAGGAAAATGTTTGTTTTTGTACCGTGTTAGCCAGTGGGTAGGAAATATAAAAAACAAAAAACTTGCGAATCTTCAGTAGGTGATACCTTTTTTAATGGCTAACTCATAATGATGACAGAATATAACGTTTCGAAGCTCTCGGCTTCTTCTTCAGATAATCTAAAAACACTTTCTGCAGACTGCATATATATATATATATATATATATATATATATATATATATATATATATATATATATACAGTCCTATGAAAAAGTTTGGGCACCCCTATTAATCTTAATCATTTTTAGTTCTAAATATTTTGGTGTTTGCAACAGCAATTTCAGTTTGATATATCTAATAACTGATGGACACAGTAATATTTCAGGATTGAAATGAGGTTTATTGTACTAACAGAAAATGTGCAATATGCATTAAA